>NC_090751.1:95540800-95553300 GCF_036898095.1 Palaemon carinicauda | reverse complement strand
TTCTCACATTATTGATTGGATATAACAATTCGTAAGGTCAATGTGAATAACACAAAATATTGAATATTTCAATCAATGCAGACTCAATAAAAATAAGTCAATACTAATCATAATTGCATACTACAAGCTCTCGTTTCTTCTAAAAGATACTCAAAAGAGTTTAAAGTTAATGTTATCTAAAATGAACCTTAAAATTATCAAATATTTTTTGAAAATATATAAAGTAAGTCATACAAGTAACTCCCCAAACTGGACAATTGGATAGATTGGAATGTACTTTGTCTAATCTATGATTGTATGCATTCGATTTTATAGAAAGCTTAATCCTTGTACAAGCAAACTTCAAAACAAAATTACGTGAATTGTAAAGAACTAGAGAATCAATATAGATCTCAAACATTTTAACATGCCAAACCTGGTAGTGTTTGTTTACTAATATATTAATGTAAACATATTTTTATTGATTACTTTCTATGACAAATATTTCTTTATTTTCAAGTTTTGAGAAATCTCATTGTTAAGACTTTGGAGTTGTATATCAGCCTTTTTAATTTACATAATTAAGTCATTTTAATATTCATAAAAAATAGTTGAAACTCTGTATTTTATGATTATTATATTATTAGAAATATTCAGGCCTCGCTTATCTGCAATAAACAATCTGGTTCCTATTAGTGTTTATCCCAGGAAGTCGAGGAACTGAATGATGCAATGATAAAGGTACTAATTTTTATTGTTTATTACTTCAATTGTAGTTTATTTATTCCCTTGTTTCCTTCCCTCACTTGGCTATTTTTTCCCATTGGAGCCCTTGGACCTATAGCATCTTGCTTTTCCAACTAGGGTTATAGCTTCGCTTATAACAATAATAATAATAATAATAATAATAATAATAATAAAAATAATAATAATAATAATAATAATAATAATAATAATAATAATACTTCTATGCTGATTAACTAGTAATTTTTGTTTTCGTAATAGCTGTAATAGATTAGAGGTGATGAAAATATCACGACTGAGATGGTTTGGGCATGTGTTGAGAAAGAATGGTGGGGAGGAAGTGATGGGGGCTTGGGAGGAGCCTGTCAGGGGGAAAAGATCGAGAGGGGGGCTTGAGAGGAGCCTGTCAGGGGGAAAAGATCGAGAGGGGGGCTTGAGAGGAGCCTGTCTGGGGGAAAAGATCGAGAGGGGGGCAGAAAATTAGATGGTCGAAATAAGGAGAAGGATGATATGAAGAGAAGAGGTTTGGTGTAAGAAGATGCCTCTGATAGAAGGCATTGGAGAGGGCGCATCGGGCAACCAACCCCTTAATGAATGAATAATGGCGAGAAAGAAGACCTTATTAGTTCATATTGTTATAAAGTCCTAAACAATCTAACTTGAAATATCACCAAGAACTAGAAATGAATATAATTATTCATGATATGCATTTATATATTATGTAAAATAGAATTTTTCTTACCATTCCCTTCTTGCAAACTCTTATAGTTCGTTTCCTTGTCTGTTCTAGCAGAAGAAATTGCTAGAACGTGGAGCTGTCCTGGAAACCCATTTTAGGCGAAAATAAGATTCCTGAGAGAGAGCTAACATTTCTGTAAGAGGGAAAATAAAATTCGCTATTTTATTTTCACCAGAGGGAAAAAGAAACGCACTTATTTCTTTTGAACAATGCATTTGTACAATATTTTTTTGGCAGAACAAAAATGTTAATATATTAAAATACACAATTTTCCGTGTATTTATGATAAATAGATAACCCACAATATATGAAAAATTAAGTTTATTTAGCTTTTGAAGAGAAAGGGAGATGGTCCCTTCAAAAGCTAGATAGATTTAATTTTTCATACATTGAGGGTTATTTTATTCATAAAAAAAACAAATGTTTTTATATATGTTAATGTACACCTGTTCAGAATCAAGAATTATGCTTAGTGAAGTTTTTAAAAGTTTTAAAGGTTTAAAGGAACCTCATGAATGGCAGAGGCAAGGAACAGTGACATTGCCCTTTCAAACATGACAATGCCCTCGAGTCTGACCATATATACATATGATCAGTGATCAAGCCTTCTCTCCACCCAAGCTAGGACCAAGGAGGGCCAAGCAATGGCTACTGATGACTCAGCAGGTAGAACTATAGGCTCCCCCAAACCCCCCATCCTTTGCTCACAAGGATGGCGAGGAAGTTAATTATTTCTTTGAATAATTATTTCTAATTTTTTAGAGACAATTATCTTGCTTAACTAGTGTACGCGACCCGTCAAAGTGCAGCTAAATATTTTTATATGCTCACACACGAACATATAACACCCTCGTTCCAGGGGTATGACTACTCCCTCTTTCCCCTAACCGAGGGACGGGGAGAGCTGAGCACCTTACTGGATCTGATGGTGTGATGATAGATAGTATGTTACCTCAGTTTCTTGGGCCCGGGTTCAATTCCCCGGCCAGCCAAAAGTTGATTCCCCTTTGGGTCTCTGATCCCGCGGTAGTATGAAATTGTTTATTATTATCATTATCATCATTATTATCACTATCACTATCACTATCACTATTATTTAGTATTTAGTATTTAGTATTTAGTATTTAGTATTTAGTATTTAGTATTTTCGTTATCGTTATCGTTATCGTTATCGTGAGGGAGAGAGAGAGAGAGAGAGAGAGAGAGAGAGAGAGAGAGAGAGAGAGAGAGAGAGAGAGCCTTACCTTACCTTATTGCCTTATTTTTTGTTTGGGTTCCCCCAGGTCCCTCAGTGTGAGGCACCTCGTATATCCACCAGAGAGTTGCTAATGCATCTTCCGGTGTATTTTGCATCTTCCAGTCTTGGATGGTCTGGGATGCATCTTAGGTATTTATCGAGCTGATTCTTAAACACATCTACGCTCACTCCTGATATGTTTCTTAGATGAGCTGGCAGCACATTAAATAGTCGCTGCATTATCGATGCTGGTGCGTAGTGGATTAATGTCCTGTGCGCCTTTCTCAGTTTACCTGGAATGCTTTTTGGCACTATTAATCTACCTCGGCTTGCTCTTTCTGATATTTTGAGCTCCATGATGTTTTCAGCAATTCCTTCTATTTGCTTCCATGCTTGGATTATCATGTAGCGTTCTCTTCTCCTTTCTAGACTGTAAAGTTTTAAAAATTGCAGTCTTTCCCAGTAGTCAAGGTCCTTAACTTCTTCTATTCTAGCAGTATAGGACCTTTGTACACTCTCTATTTGCGCAATATCCTTTTGGTAGTGTGGGTACCATATCACATTGCAGTACTCGAGTGTACTACGCACATAAGTTTTGTAAAGCATTATCATGTGTTCAGCTTTTCTTGTTTTAAAGTGTCTGAATAACATTCCCATTTTTGCTTTACATTTAGCCAACAGTGTTGCTATTTGGTCGTTGCATAACATATTCCTATTTAAAATTACACCAAGGTCTTTAATTGCTTCCTTGTTTGTGATTGTCTCATTATTAGGTCCCTTGTATGCATACACCATTCCTTCTCTGTTTCCATAATTTATTGATTCGAATTTATCGGAGTTAAATACCATCCTATTTATCTCCGCCCATTCATATATTTTGTTTAGATCTCTTTGTAGTGAGTTCCTATCTTCATCACAAGTAATTTCTCTACTTATTCTTGTGTCATCGGCGAAACTTCTCACTACGGAGTTTTCAACATCACAGTCTATGTCTGAGATCATAATAACAAATAGCAGTGCAGCTAATACCGTACCTTGGGGCACACCAGATATTACCTGGGCTTCATCTGATTTCTTGTCATTTGCAACCACTATCTGTTTTCTGTTTTGCAGGAATTCTTTTACCCATTTTCCTATCTTTCCCACAATATTATGCTTTCTCATTTTTTTCTCCAATATGTTATGGTCTACCTTGTCAAAGGCTTTTGCAAAATCTAGATAGATCACATCTGTGTCTTTTTCATTTACCATATTATTGTATATGTTTTCATAGTGTGCTATCAGTTGGGTCTGTGTACTTTTTCCAGGTACGAAACCGTGTTGACCCATATTAAACAAATTATTTTTGACCAAATGGTTCATTATTTTCTTTTTTATTACCCTCTCATACACTTTCATAATATGTGACGTTAGACTAACAGGTCTATAATTGCTTGCCTCTAGTCTTGATCCACTTTTGAAGATAGGGGTTATATAAGCTAATTTATGTTTAACATATATCTCGCTCATATCTATACTCTGTCTTAGCAGTATTGCAAGCGTCTTCGCGATAGTGTTTGCAGTTTTTTTTAACAAAATCGCTGGAACTCCATCTGGTCCGGCTGCCGATCCATTTTTAATTTCGTTTATAGCCGTGACAATATCTGCTTCATTAATATCTATATCCGTTAGATATTCGACATTTTCTTCTCTCATTTCTGTTTCATTATTCTCATTCGCAATTCTTGGCGTGAACTCACTCTTATATTTTTCTGCTAATATGTTGCATATTTCCTTTTTTTCATTCGTTAGCCGTCCTTCAATTCTTAGAGGGCCTATTTCTATTCTCCTTATATTCATCTTTTTTGCATAGGAGTAAAGTACTTTGGGGTTTCTTTTTATATTTTGGAGTGTCCTTTCTTCTAAGTCCCTTTTTTCATTTTCTTTCGACTGTATAATCTTTTGTTCTGCATTTTCTATCTTACATTTTATTTCCCTCATTTTCCACACATTTTTTTCTTTTGCAAGATTTTTCTTCCACTTTCTAATTTTCTGAAATAAGATCCTTCTGTCTCTTGGTATGCACGTCTTTTGTTTATTTTTTTTTTCGGTACATATTTTTCAACAATTTTCTCCAGTATTTTGTACAGTATGTCCGTATTTACCTGTATATTATCACTTATAAATACATTTTTCCATTCTTTATTCAGTTCTTCATTTATTTCTGACCATTTTATATTCTTACTGTAAAAGTTATATTTTCCATATCCTTCCCAAAGTTTTGTGCTTTTATTAATTCTGTGATCACTTGCTTTGGAATGAACTATCAATTCTATGACATTGTGGTCTGAAATTCCCGTGTTATACACTATTATTTCTTTAACATAATTCACCTCATTCACAAATACTAGATCTAGGACATTTTCCTTTCTTGTTGGAATGTGGTTTATTTGTTGCATATTATGTTCTAATAGCATATCTTGAAGCTTTTCAAATTGCCTCTTATTTTCTGCGCTACTATTACTCTCTTTTTTATATGTATACATACAACCACTTTCTTCTATCCGTTCTTTCCAATCCACGAAAGGAAAGTTAAAATCTCCGGATAGGAGTATATTCCAGTCTTTATGGTTTCTACATATATCATCTATTTTTTCTATTATTATGTCAAACTCCTTAGTATTTGGGGGTCTGTAAACTACAATATTCACTAGTTTTTCAAATTCAAATTCTACCGCAATCAATTCACATTCTGTGTTGCTGTATTTTTCACAGACTTTTCCTTGATTTATGTCTCTTCCATATATTGCGGTTCCCCCTTGATTCCTATTTTTTCTGTCTGATCTATAAGTTTGGAAACCCTTTATCTGGTCATCACTGCCAGTCTCTTGGGAATACCATGTTTCACTTATATTTAATATATCTATTTTTTCAATTTGGGTTAGTTCTTCTAGGAACTCTATTTTCCTTTTAGAGTTACTAGTGACTAAACCCTGTGCATTCATCACTATTATGGTTTGTGTTTCATTTCCATTATTTAATATTGGTAATAATATGGATTCTCCCATGCTTCCTTCCTGTTCTGATATGTTGTTCTTTTCTTCATTTCTCGGAATTCTGCCATTAAAAAATCCAACTTTTCCATAATATTTGTTCTTTCGCCTTCATACTTATTTTTGTGTGTAAACCCGCAATTATCCCCATATCTGCACCAACCCCTGGCATTATATATGCATTCTTTGTAGTTGGGCTCTATTTGTGGAGATTTAGGTTGAAAGGCCTTTTTTGGTGCATAGTGCGGTATATACGCGGCCTGCTTTTTTGTTTCTTTTTTTGTTTCATTTTTGTTTTTCTTTTCAGTTTGCTGAGTTTTCTTACTCTCATTCATAGTTGCAGGATGCATATATCGACATTTTTTGTTGAAACTGCATCCTTTTCCTTCTTTTAGGGTTTTGCATATTTTTGGATGGAGATCTCTGCATTCGTCTCCATATCCGTCTAAATACGCACATTTACCATATATTTCATAATTATGGCATATCTTTGGATGCTTGTAGTAGCATCTTTCGCCAAATTAGCAATTCCCTCTTTTCAGCCTATTACAGACTATATCTTTCTTTTCTTTTTTTTCTTGTTCTTGCTCTTCCCTAAAAGTATGTAGGTCCGGGTAGAGTCTCTTGGGTCTATTATTTGTTTCCATCTGATAATTTATTTCTTCATAAGTATGTTGTTTGATGGCATCATAAGTTATATCAATGATTTCCTCTGCATCCTTACACATATCCTGTTCATTTTTCTCTTCTTCTTCTTCTTCTTCTTCTTCTTCTTCAACTAATTGCAGCTTTAGTCTCGACTTAATTATATTTTCTATCCAGACTAAGCATGTTGAGCAGAATACCTTTGTGTCTCTATTTTTTATTTTTTGCTGTATTTCAGCACATGTGGGGTGTGTTGGAACATTACAGGCATTACATTTTCTAATCAGTTGTTGAGGATTATTAATGGAATACCATATCTTACATGTATTACACCATTTTGGCATTCTTTTTCCCAATGCATCAATCAGCATATTCACCATATTGGACTTGTTATTGTTCTTTGATGGAATGTGTTGATTGATGTAGACTTTCTTTATAAGTCTCTTTAACACCTTGATTTTCTTGGGAATTTCTTCAATTATTTTACTGATGTTTCCCGCAGATTTGTTCCAGTCTATTGGATCATATTGTTTCAATATGTCTGCGAATATTTTTCCGTCACACTGGTTGGAGTTGTTAGTGACATCTGTCGTCAATCGGTCGAGCTCCTGTTTCGCCAAATCATGAAATTTGCCTTTGCTGACTCCAGCAATATATCTCCACGAGTTGCCTGTGTTATACAATGCCATCTTGATCAGATTTTTATTAATTCACAAGATAACTATCCTATGCCGACGATTTATCTCACTTTTCTGCCCTCAAACTAATCACCGACTATTCACGAAAACTTGTAGCTATATTTCACTCGATAGCCTTTTTGTTATCCGCGTTAAATCAGGATATTTTTAGGGACGCACAAGTGTTCACTTCAACGGCACACAAATACAACTCAGTATTTTGTACAGTATGTCCGTATTTACCTGTATATTATCACTTATAAATTCATTTTTCCATTCTTTATTCAGATCTTCATTTATTTCTGACCATTTTATATTCTTACTGTAAAAGTTATATTTTCCATATCCTTTCCAAAGTTTTGTGCTTTTATTAATTCTGTGATCACTTGCTTTGGAATGAACTATCAATTCTATGAGAGAGAGAGAGAGAGAGAGAGAGAGAGAGAGAGAGAGAGAGAGAGAGAGAGAGAGAGAGAGAGAGAGAGAGGAGTATGTAATAAATAAATGAATAAATAAAATAAATAAACCCATAAAATATGAAATGATAATCAAACAGAAAATATAATATCATTACTACACAAACAGGAAAGTCAGAATATTATTATACAAAGAATATCTGTTAGAGAAATAGAATTAATTCAGTCCATGTCAAACCAATTGTTAAAATCCAAACAGTAAAATTAATATTTATTAAATAAATATAAAAGAAAGATGAAATGATAATCAAATAGAAAATATAATATCATTACTACACAAACAGGAAAGTCAGAATATTATTATACAAAGAATATCTGTTAGAGAAATAGAATTAATTCAGTCCATGTCAAACCAATTATAAAAATCCAAACAGCGAGATATTTATTAAATAAATATAAAAGAAAGAATATGAAAGAAAAAGATACAAATAAATGTCATAAGCTCAGAATAAGCAAATGATGTTTGGAATATTATTCAGTAAAAAAGATTTATGTCATTTTGAAATATCAATCTTTTTGATATTGTAAAACCGGTGGTATAATAGAAATGACTTCCTAATCGGTAAGGTCAAAGACAAAGATATATTTGAAAATTGAATATAATTATTTTATTATGAATATAAAAATATGAGTTTCTGATAGACAAACATTTTTTTTCTAATTCAGGAAAAATAAAAGCCGAGTAAGCATTCGAGAAATATTTCTGAAAAAACATATTTGAAAACTTAAAATAATAATAATTATAATATGAAAATGAAAAATATGAGTTTCTGATATTTTTTTAATGGAGGAAAAATACAAACCGAAGAAGAACATTTGAGAAATATTTCTAAAAAAGATATATTTGAAAACTTCAAATAATAATAATTATATGGAAATGAAAAATTTGAGTTTCTGATAAATAAATATATATTATTTTCCTAATTCAGGAAAAATAACAATTAAAAACTTGTTGCAAATCGTTAGTTTGGAGCAGTATAGATGCATTTGGAAATAAGTTTGTTATATACGATATGTTGTTTTGAAAAGAAGGATGAAATGCAGTAGAAAGGACTAAAAGTAGGGAGATTTATAAGTGCTATTAATGAAGAAAATTAAAGCGTTTTACAAGAAAAAAAAAATTATTCTTAAAACAAACAATTTGAAATCCCTTAAGTAGAAATTACCGTTGTTGTTGTTGTTGTTGTTGTTGTGTGTGTATGTGTGTTTCTTCCAAGCAGTGTGAAATTACCTTTGGGTAAAAAACCCGAATAAAAATTCCATAAAGTTTCAAAGTTACCATTACCTGATTACTATCTTAACTAGGCTAGGATAACAAAATCTTGACAAATTCCACCACCAACAACAAATGCAGCCGTTTCTAGTCCACTGCAGAACAAAGGCCTCAGGAATGTCCTTATTCATGTTTGGGGTTTAGTTAAATTTCATCACTACGCTGGCCAAGTGCAGACTGGTGATGGTGGGAGACTTTAGTCTGATTGCTTACAACAAAGCTACCTAGTATGGGTGTCTCTGACTAGAACAGCTTTGATGACCATATTAATTTTCTGTAATTTACTTCTATATCCACCATGTAAATAGTAGATATTATAACATTAACGTAGCCTCTAACTCCTGAATAATTATTTGGAATTTCAACAATTAAGAATTTTTTTTTTTAATCTGTGCATTTGGATTTCTTTTAGATATTAATGCATGTTATTTTTCTACAGTTTACTTTCATATTGTACTATATAAATGATGTTAATATAACAAAGTTGTATCTAGCACCTGGAAATCTATTCAGAATTTCTATAATTAAAATAATGATTCTCTAAAATCTGTGCATTTCACTTTTTAAACTTTAATGCAATATCCCTTTCAGCAATTTACTTTTCATATTCTACCCTGTAAATAAAGTTATAACATTAACATTTGCCTCTAACATCTGAATATTTACTCATAATCTAAAAAAAAAAAAAAAGTTTCCTAAAATCTGTGCATTTTGGACTTTTTTCAGACAGTAATGCAATGTTACTCTGTACAATTTACTTGTATATCCTGAAAGGTAAATACAGTTATGATAATATTAACCTTTGCCTCTAACATCCGAATATTTATTCATAATTGAAAAAAAGGGTTTCCTAAAATCTGTGCATTTGGTCTTTTTGGATAAAAATGCAATTTCATTTTTTGCAATTTGCTTTTATATTCTACAATGCAAATAAAGTTATTATAACATTAACGTTTGCCTCTAACACCTGAATATTTAATAAAATTCCGACCATTAAGAAAAATGGTTTCCTACAATTTGTGCATTTGGACTTTTTAAATGATAATGCAAGTTAATTTTCTGCAACTTAATTTTATATCCTACCATGTAAATAAAGCTATTATAACAAACTATGCATCTAACACCTGAAAATCTGTTCAGAATTTCGATAATCATCAAATTAAATATTCCCTTCCCTTTGCTTTTAGTTTAAGGTCAACACATGGCAACGGAAATTCTAATTAAAGACACGACGCCAGCCATACTCAGCTGCCTATATTACTTCCAAGCTGTTCTGGCAATTAGGGTCCATGAAAATAGCTGTGTGAGCAAACACCTCGCTGGACACATCTGTTGATAGTATTCAAGAGTATTTGAGAACACCAAAACTTTATAATTGTCTGGAAAAATGAAAGTTTAGAACAGTTTAATCGTGGCTAAATAAACTGAAATATAATTCCAGGTAGAAATTGGATTTATGAGCTAAAAAAAAAGTTTTAATTATACGTCGAAAATTATGAAATATACTCCTCTGGAAAAGGAAAATTTTGTCATATTGTTGAATGATGACAGTGTTCCCGGCCATTACACATCGTAGCGACGCGCCTTACTGGCCGGTCAAATCCAGTGCCAAAATTGCATTTTTGGCCGGTTGCGAGAATACCGGAAATTGAACCATACCTCCCTCCCTCCTTCCCTGGATAAATGGATACGCTTTTCTCTGTCAACTTCCCCTCCCCACTCGTTCCAGTTCCCTGTCTCTCTCTTTACCTCACTCGTATATTTCTGTACAATTTGAAAGGATATTTGACTAACTGGTTTCCAGAACTTAGAAACACTGGGACATTATACAAGGTCTTCATAAAGTACCGTACGTGTTTCATACACACTCTTATATTGTAACGGTATTTTCTTTTTCATTGTATATCTCGCTCTGCATCTCATTGTTAACATAACCGGGGTTAAGCCTGCCTTTTCATGAATTGATGTGTTTGAAACTTTGTGACCTTCTTCCACTTAGACTCTTGTATATGAGCACATTGTCTGTTGAAATAAAGTTAATTGTATTTCCCTCACCTCTCATTTACAACCTAACTGCTATTAACAGAACCGGTTTAAGCCTGCCTTTTTATGAATTGATGTGTTTGAGATTTTGTGACCACCTTCTTCTGAAACTCTTGTATATAAGCCCGCTCTCTGTTAAAATAAGGTTAGTTGCATTCACCTTGCTCTCGGTTACAACCTAACTGCTCGTTCGCACATTGGTTACTCCGTGGACGAATTTTCCGTGTAGGAAACTTCCACAGTATAAGTTGATTTATCAAAATATAAAAGAAGCTCATCAGTAGTATGTCGTTACTTCTTAAGCCCAATGAGAGATTCATCCTTTACCTCAATTACAAATGTTATGAATAGGTTAAATTTTACTAATTTTAGCCAAAGTAATATTATAATGCTTGTCCTTTTTTATTTGGTTTCTATTCTGTTCAAGAAAATATATTTCTAAGAATGATTTCCATTAAATCTATTATGGAAATTTGAATATATAATATTTTATTTTACTTTTAGTTCATTGTCATCATGAAAGGAAATTATAATCGTATTCCAGTTATTTTCACATTTTCCCTCAAATTTAAGCCAATTTTCCGTTATCAATCTCGAAACTCCCGGAATGTGGGAAATTGGAATAGCTGTGGGGGAAATTGCGAAACAGTGAGAGGTCTTTGGGATATAGGGAAATTGAAGTGGGGTGTGGGAAATTATGCAACAAGGAAAGGGCTGTGGAAAATAGGGAAATTCGAAGGTGTGGGAAATTGTAAAATAGGGAAAGGGCTGTGGATAATACAAATATTAGAAGAGGGGTATGGGTAATTGTATAATATGGAAAGGGCCGTGGATAATAGGGACATTTTAAGAAGGTGAGGGAAGTTATGAAATACCGAAAGGGGAGTGGAAAAACGAAAATTTTAAAAAGGAAGAGAGCCATGGAAAATGAAAAAAAAAATGAAAGAGGGGTGTGGGAAATTATGTAAAGGCGAAAGGCTGTGGATAATGGTGGAAATGTTTAGGAAATGGTGAAATAGGGAAAAGGGGTGTGGGAAAAGAACAATTTTAGAATAGGAAGAGGGCTGTGGGAAATTTGAAAATTGAAAGAGGGTCGATGGAGATTATGTAACATGAAGGGACCTTGATTAAAAAAAAAAAGATTAAATACATTTTCAAAAAAATTAATATAAATAATTTCTTGTTCATAACGATTCAAATAAAACAATGGAAAATAATCTCACGCTTCCAGCTTCTGAGAGGACATCTCAGGATAGGATCTCAGGAGAGAAGGATCTTAGGAGAGAAGGATCTCAGGAGGAGAGCATCTCAGGAGAGAGGGATCTCAGCAGAGAAGTTCCTCAGGAGAGGAGGATCACAGGAGAGGAGGATCTTCACCTAAACTTCCTGTCCCCTTTGCCAGACCGGAGAGGCCATAAACTCAAGTGATAAGTTTCCCAATTACTTGAAACTACTTCTGGACAAAGAGCCAACTAAGAATGGAGATTGTTCTGTTGATCTTGAAGTCTTAAAAGTGTGTGCGTGGCTCTAGAGATTGTGTCAATGATAGGAAGGAATTGAATTACTACGAAACTTTTAAAAGGATTTTTTTTATATAATAAACACTGGATTTTATGTTGTGTTGGTCTTATTGATAACAATAAATAATCAATATA
>NC_090751.1:95523300-95528300 GCF_036898095.1 Palaemon carinicauda | reverse complement strand
ACATCGTTGTCACAGACTTCAAACTTAGTTCACATTTGCAAGCCAATTAATACATGTTACGGTCAAAGGTCATGGTCAAAAGAGCAAAAAGTAGGGAAATAAGCTGCCGTGGCGGAGGTCTGAACTGAAGTGCCCTCCTATTTGAAGATAAGCAATAACAGATAATGTCTATATCATATAATCTATACCGTAGTTATGAAACTTGCAAGAATTAACTGTTATATTAAACAGCTGGAAATTAAATTATGGAAGGTCAAGGTCAAAGGTCAAGGCACGGTCAAGCAGACTATCTAATTCACGTAATCACCCATAAATCTGGACATCGTTATCACAAATACTTCAAACTTGGTTCTTATTTGAAACGTAAATTAAAACATGTTAAGGTCAAAGGTCAAGGTCAAGGGCCATCAAAAAGTCGGGAAATAAGCGGCCGTGGTAGAGGTCTGCGCTGTACTGAGTGCCCTTCTTTTTGAAGATAAGCGATAAAAGATATTGTCTAAAGCATATAACCGATACCATATTCATTTTAGCCTATATTTGAAATGGCATATCACTATTTCAATGATTTCACATGACCCCTTTATGGGAACATTCAGAAATAGAGAGAGGATAGGAGGTTAGCAGGTTTCTTAGTTTGATCAAGTCTCTACATACGGGCGATATTCTTTTAACGGGCCAATTTTACCAGAAATTTAGTTTTTTTTTTTTATTTCATGTTTTGCAGAGTATAATGTCTGGTAAAAGCCCCCTTTTGGGGAAGGGAGTTGGTTGGGAGACTAAGTATTATATTACAATTTAATTAAAGTATTCAGATGTCGAAACTTTACATTTAATTCTTAAAGACTCTGTTCGAAAATAGTTTATTTTCTGTTTTTATGTGTGATTTTCCTTTCTTAGTTTCGTTTTATTAGTGATGAAATGCATAAGATATATTATATATGCATAACATATAAGATATATAAAACATATTTATATTATATATATCATATGTATTATGTATGAAAATAATCTATTGATATTGTGCGTGTATATCCATACATACATACACACACACACACACATATAAATATATATATATATATATATATATATATATATATATATATATATATATATATATATATATATATATATATATATATATATATATATCACTAACACTGACACTCGTAATTTTAATCAACGTAAATATCAACCACAATGGCATTTAATACCGAATTCTACCTTGGGAATATATATCCACTGGAATTCATTCATAGTAATAGCTTCCGGCTGGGCAGAGATTCGAACTCATGCGACTTAGCCGAAACCATGCCTGCGAGGGCTCTACCAACTGAGCTAGAAAGAGAGATTTAAGTTTATTATGTCTACCGTACAAAATCCTGTCGAATTTATATATTTGTTATTAGACTTGAAATAAACCCATCACCACCAAGATAGCTGAATTGTGAGTCTGCAACACGAGGTTAGATTAATATATATCACTAATATTCATTATTTTAATCAATGCTTAGCCAAAAGCTATTGCCATAAATAAATTCCAGTGGATATATATTCACTAGGTAGAATTTGGTTATTGAATCGAATTGTGGTATATATTTATATTGATTTTCAATATCTTGGAGAAATTAAGAAAATATTGCTGACATTGTTTAGCTAATCAAGAAGTTATAGAAGAGTTATGGACTTGATAAGAATCTTGATTATAATTGATAATTGAATAAAGTTATGTATATTATGCAATTGTCATTAACCTTCTGCTATTAACAGGAGAGAGAGAGAGACAGAGAGAGAGAGAGCCTTACCTTATTGCCTTATTTTTTGTTTGGGTTCCCCCAGGTCCCTCAGTGTGAGGCACCTCGTATATCCACCAGAGAGTTGCTAATACATCTTCCGGTGTATTTTGCATCTTCCAGTCTTGGATGGTCTGGGATGCATATTAGGTATTTATCGAGCTGATTTTTAAACACATCTACGCTCACTCCTGATATGTTTCTTAGATGAGCTGGCAGCACATTAAATAGTCGCTGCATTATCGATGCTGGTGCGTAGTGGATTATTGTCCTGTGCGCCTTTCTCAGTTTACCTGGAATGCTTTTTGGCACTATTAATCTACCTCGGCTTGCTCTTTCTGATACTTTAAGCTCCATGATGTTTTCAGCAATTCCTTCTATTTGCTTCCATGCTTGTATTATCATGTAGCGTTCTCTTCTCCTTTCTAGACTGTATAGTTTTAAAAATTGCAGTCTTTCCCAGTAGTCAAGGTCTTTAACTTCTTCTATTCTAGCAGTATAGGACCTTTGTACACTCTCTATTTGCGCAATATCCTTTTGGTAGTGTGGGTACCATATCACATTGCAGTACTCGAGTGTACTACGCACATAAGTTTTGTAAAGCATAATCATGTGTTCAGCTTTTCTTGTTTTAAAGTGTCTGAATAACATTCCCATTTTTGATTTACATTTAGCCAACAGTGTTACTATTTGGTCGTTGCATAACATATTCCTATTTAAAATTACACCAAGGTCTTTAATTGCTTCCTTGTTTGTGATTGTCTCATTATTAGGTCCCTTGTATGCATACACCATTCCTTCTCTGTTTCCATAATTTATTGATTCGAATTTATCGGAGTTAAATACCATCCTATTTATCTCCGCCCATTCATATATTTTGTTTAGATCTCTTTGTAGTGAGTTCCTATCTTCATCACAAGTAATTTCTCTACTTATTCTTGTGTCATCGGCGAAACTTCTCACTACGGAGTTTTCAACATCACAGTCTATGTCTGAGATCATAATAACAAATAGCAGTGCAGCTAATACCGTACCTTGGGGCACACCAGATATTACCTGGGCTTCATCTGATTTCTCGTCATTTGCAACCACTATCTGTTTTCTGTTTTGAAGGAATTCTTTTACCCATTTTCCTATCTTTCCCACAATATTATGCTTTCTCATTTTTTTCTCCAATATGTTATGGTCTACCTTGTCAAAGGCTTTTGCAAAATCTAGATAGATCACATCTGTGTCTTTTTCATTTATCATATTATTGTATATGTTTTCATAGTGTGCTATCAGTTGGGTCTGTGTACTTTTTCCAGGTACGAAACCGTGTTGACCCATATTAAACAAATTATTTTTGACCAAATGGTTCATTATTTTCTTTTTTATTACCCTCTCATACACTTTCATGATATGTGATGTTAGACTAACAGGTCTATAATATCTTGCCTCTAGTCTTGATCCACTTTTGAAGATAGGGGTTATATAAGCTAATTTATGTTTAACATATATCTCGCTCATATCTACACTCAGTCTTAGCAGTATTGCAAGCGGCTTCGCGATAGTGTTTGCATTTTTTTTAACAAAGTCGCTGGAACTCCATCTGGTCCGGCTGCCGATCCATTTTTAATTTCGTTTATAGCCGTGACAATATCTGCTTCATTAATATCTATATCCGTTAGATATTCAACATTTTCTTCTCTCATTTATGTTTCATTATTCTCATTCGCAATTCTTGGCGTGAACTCACTCTTATATTTTTCTGCTAATATGTTGCATATTTCCTTTTTTTCATTCGTTAGCCGTCCTTCAATTCTTAGAGGGCCTATTTCTATTCTCCTTTTATTCATCTTTTTTGCATAGGAGTAAAGTACTTTGGGGTTTCTTTTTATATTTTGAAGTGTCCTTTCTTCTAAGTCCCTTTTTTCATTTTCTTTCGACTGTATAATCTTTTGTTCTGCATTTTCTATCTTACATTTTATTTCCCTCATTTTCCACACATTTTTTTCTTTTGCAAGATTTTTCTTCCACTTTTTAATTTTCTGAAATAAGATCCTTCTGTCTCTTGGTATGCACGTCTTTTGTTTATTGTTTTTTTTTTGGTACATATTTTTCAACAATTTTCTCCAGTATTTTGTACAGTATATCCGTATTTACCTGTATATTATCACTTATAAATACATTTTTCCATTCTTTATTCAGTTCTTCATTTATTTCTGACCATTTTATATTCTTACTGTAAAAGTTATATTTTCCATATCCTTCCCAAAGTTTTGTGCTTTTATTAATTCTGTGATCACTTGCTTTGGAATGAACTATCAATTCTATGACATTGTGGTCTGAAATTCCCGTGTTATACACTATTATTTCTTTAACATAATTCACCACATTCACAAATACTAGGTCTAGGACATTTTCCTTTCTTGTTGGAATGTGGTTTATTTGTTCCATATTATGTTCTAATAGCATATCTTGAAGCTTTTCAAATTGCCTCTTATCTTCTGCACTACTATTACTATCTTTTTTATATGTATACATACAACCACTTTCTTCTATCCGTTCTTTCCAATCCACGAAAGGAAGTTAAAATCTCCGGATAGGAGTATATTCCAGTCTTTATGGTTTTTACATATATCATCTATTTTTTCTATTATTATGTCAAACTCCTTAGTGTTTGGGGGTCTGTAAACTACAATATTCATTAGTTTTTCAAATTCAAATTCTACCGCAATCAATTCACATTCTGTGTTGCTGTATTTTTTCACATACTTTTCCTTGATTTATGTCTCTCCCATATATTGCGGTTCCCCCTTGATTCCTATTTTTTCTGTCTGATCTATAAGTTTGGAAACCCTTTATCTGGTCATCACTACCAGTTTCTTGGGAATACAATGTTTCACTTATATTTAATATATCTATTTTTTCAATTTGGGTTAGTTCTTCTAAGAACTCTATTTTCCTTTTAGAGTTACTCGTGACTAAACCCTGTGCATTCATTACGATTATGGTTTGTGTTTCATCCCCATTATTTAATATTGGTAATAATATGGATTCTCCCATGCTTCCTTCCTGTTCTGATATGATGTTCTTTTCTTCATTTCCCGGAATTCTGCCATTAAAAAATCCAACTTTTCTATTATATTTGCTCTTTCGCCTTCATATTTATTTGTGTGTGTATGCCTGCAACTGTCCCCATATCTGCACCAACCCCTGGCATTA
>NC_090751.1:95501055-95522800 GCF_036898095.1 Palaemon carinicauda | reverse complement strand
TGAAAACTAGGCCATTTAAGTGTACGAGAGTAGAATTCTCTCTCTCTCTCTCTCTCTCTCTCTCTCTCTCTCTCTCTCTCTCCTGAATACTATGCCATTTAAGTGTAGAGTAGAAATCTCTTCTCTCTCTCTCTCTCTCTCTCTCTCTCTCTCTCTCTCTCTCTCTCTCTCTCTCTCAATCCTGTCAATGGCAGAAGGCTAATGACGATTGCATAATATACATAACTTTATGCAATTATCAATCATAAATCAAGAATTCTTAGATTAAGTTCATAACTCTTACATAACTTCTTGATTAGGTAAACTATGTCAGTAATATTTTCGTAATTTTTCCACGATATTTAAAATCAATATAAATGTTAACCACAATGGCATTTAATACCAAATTCTACCTTGGGAATATATATCCACTGTAATTTATTTCTGGCAATAGCTTCAGGCTAAGCATTGATTAAAATCTCGAATATTAGTGATATATATTAATCTAACCTCGTGTTGCAAACTCACAATTCAGTTATCTTGGTGGAAATAGGTTTATTTCAAGTCTAATAACAGATATCTAAATTCGACAGTAATATGTACGCCAACTTGTAATAAACTTTAATATCTTTTCCTAGCTCAGTTGGTAGAGTCCTTGCAGGCATGGTTTCGGCCGCGTTGCACGAGTTCGAATCTCTGCCCAGCCGGAAGCTATTACCATAAGTGAATTCCAGTGGATATATATTCTCATGATAGAATTCAGTATTAAATGCCATTGTGGTTGATATTCACATTGATTAAAATCATGAGTGTATATATATATATATATATATATATATATATATATATATATATATATATATGTATACAAGTATACAATATTAAATCTTATATTATACATATCAATACATTATCTTCATACATAATACATATGGTATATATAATATAATGAATATATATGTTTTATTTATTTTAAATATTACATATATATATGATATATCATTATGTATTTCTGCATCAATAAAACGAAACTAAAAGAAAAATCATACATAAAAACAGAAAATAAACTATTTTGCGAACACAGTCTTTAGGAATTAAATGTAAAGTTTCGACTTCTGAATACTTTCATTAAATTGTAATATAATACTTAGTCTCCCGACGAACTCCCTTCCCCAAAAGGGGGCTTTTAACAGACATTATCCTTTGCAAAACATGAAATAAAAAACAAACCTAAATTTCTGGTAAAATTGTCCCGTTAAAAGAATATCGCCCGTATGTAGAGACTTGATCAAACTAAGAAACATGTTAACCTCTCTCTATTTCTGAATGTTGCCATATAGGGGTTAGATAAAATCATCGAAATAGTGATATGCCATTTTGAATGTAGGTTAAAAACATTATGGTATCAGTTATTAATAGACAATATCTCTTATCTCTTATCTTCAACTGGAGGGACACTCTGTGCAGACCTACGCCACGGCAGCCTATTTACTGACTTTTTGATCACCCTTGACCTTGACCTTTGACCTTAACATGTATCAATTGGTGTGCAAATATGAAGCAAGTTTGGCTGATTACGTGAACTAGATAGTTCGACTTTGACCATTGACCTTCCAAAATTTAATGGTTTCCAATTTTATATATATATATATATATATATATATATATATATATATATATATATATAACAGTTAATCCCAGCAAGTTGCATTACTCTACGATTGAGGCTGTTCACAAAAAAAAACACACACACTCACACAAATACACAAACAGGGGTGAAAACATAACCTCCTTCAAACTTCGTTGGCGGAGTTGTTAAAGTGAAATGCAATTTTGTATATAGGTTAAAGATAATATGGTATCGGTTACATGATATCGACAATAACTATTATTGTTTACCTTCGATAATGGAATTATTCAGAATGGTATAGAAAGAAAAATTTGCCATTGTTAATATTACTTGGGGGCGATTAGAATATTGAGTGAAGTGAAATGGATACATATGAGAATTTAAAACTGGTTTTTACTCTGTTAAGGAATGAATGACATTTAGATAATTAAAACTTCAGTAAAACAGAGTTTTTAATATAAGTTAAACGAATAAGTTTGATTTTATCCATAAACTATTAGTTCCAAAGTCCAAATATTGGGTAAATTTCAGGGGGATTCATCTAAGAATTTAAAACAAAGTTTTTACATTGTTAAGGAATGAATGACATTTAGATAATTAAAACTTAAGTAAAACGGGGTTTTTGATATAAGTTAAACGAATAAGTTTGAATTTATCCATAAACTATTAGTTCCAAAGTAAAAATATTAGGTAAATTTCGGGGGGATTCATCTAAGAATTTAAAACAGGTTTTTAATTCATTATCCATGTTTCATAAGATTTTTTATAATTCTGACCATCCTTTACAATTGGATCTTCCTGGACAGTTCCATCCTGTTCGTAATACTAGGTTTACAGTTAATTCTAATAGTCAGGCCTCCTCTATCATGAGGCTCAATACAACACAGTACTCAGAGGTTTTATTCCAGCTGTGACCCAAGTTGTGGAATGATCTTCCTAATCGGGTACTTGAATCAGTAGAAGTTCAAAAGTTCATACTTGCAGTAAATGTTTTTATGTTGAACAGGCTGACATGAGTCTTTTTGTAGTTTATATATGAAGTACCTGTTTTAATGTTATTAATGTTTTCAAAATATTTTATTTTAATTGTTCATTACTTTTTATATCGTTTATTCATTTCCCTATTTCCTTTGGTCGCTTGGCTACTTTTCCAACTAGGGTTGTAGCTTAGCTAATAATAATAATAATAATAATAATAATAATAATAATAATAATAATAATAAACAGAAAAATCTCTTCGAGATATTGTTGTTGCCACTTTGAACTTTTGAAGATCTACCGATTCAACTACCCGTTTAGGAAGATCATTCCACAACTTGGTCGCAGCTGGAATAAAGCTGGAGAAGACCTACCTATTAGAATTAACAGCATACATAGTATTACGAACAGGATGGAACTGTCCAGGAAGATTTGAATGTAAAGTATGGTCAGAAACGTCCCTGGACCTTAGATATGTATAATTTCTTCCTAAACAAAGTATAAATAAGGGTGAAAATATTTTATATATTCGTTTCAGTAACATGTTACTAACATAATACAAATCCTGAAATACAGAAAGGAAAAATCCAGAGGTGGCCGATGCGGTAACGTCCCTGACTGGTGAACGCCAGACTGGGGTTCGAGTCCCGCTCAAACCCGTTAGTATATTTGGTCGCTGAAACCTCCCCATCCATATGAGCTAAGGATGGGGTGTTTGGGGGAGCCTATAGGTCTATCAGCTGATTCATCAGCAGCCATTGCCTGGTCGTCCTTGGTCCTAGCATTGCTGAGTCATCAGCAGCCATTGCCTAGCCCTCTTTGGACCTAGCTTGGGTGGAGAGAGGGGCTTGGGCGCTGATCAGATACACACACACACAATATATATATATATATATATATATATATATATATATATATATATATATATATATAGATAGATAGATAGATAGATAGATAGATATAGATATAGATAGATAGATATAGATATAGATATGGTTAGTCTCTATGGCATCGTCCTACTTGATGGGGCAATGCCACTGTCCCTTGCCTCTGCCATTCATAAGCGGCCTTTAAAAAAGCCTCTAAAACATTACCTAACGTCTAAAAGAGTAACAAATCCCCATGGAGAGATTAATTGCCAGGGAGGATAAAGAAGAGCTTCGAAAGAACCAACAAGCAAAGGAAAAGAATATATATCCCACGGCAAGATAGACTATTCTCTGGGGGAACTAAAACACTTCTGTGAAAAATCTTTGGAACGAACAAATCTAGTCGACTTTATTCCGAGAGATTTAACAATATATTATATTCTTAACAGCTACTGGGAAGGGCATCAGTGTCTTAAGTCTCCTTAAGAGCGTGGATAAAGTAGTTCATTTTAAAGATTATAGAATAAGACCCACATCACCACGTCAAACAAAGTAGAGAAAATAATTATTAAACTTCGTAGAAAAATAAAATCCCCCTTATACAATAAAGAAGCAAGTGTGTGGGTGTGTTGGTATATATATTTAAATTGTATTATATTATATTGTATCATATATTGCATATAAATAAATATATACGTATATATATACATATATATACGTATATATATGTAATAGTTAGAATAGTAATATTACATGTTTAAAACAAATGACGTAATATGTCATGTTGGTTGGAAGAGCTAACCCTGAGATTTGCTGTAGTCATTCAAATTATAAACAGGATGTATAATGCAAAGACGGCAAATTGACATTCTTTCTTAACGTCAACATATTGTCTCCTCGTGTGAAAGTTTGTGACGTCACCGGATGCAGGTGTCTTCCGATTCCGTCACTTGGCTAAATTAAAGCAAGCATACGATATTTGTGATATCGGTAATTTATTCAGTTCATATCTAAACTTCACCAGAATTGGTCATGTGGACCAACACAGCTTCCTCCAGTGATGGAGATGTTTAACTCTGTTGTTTATTAAAAATAAAACTTAAAAACCATTAAGATGTATTCAGTAAACCATTTAAATACATCTGAAAAACAACTCATACTCAAATGTGTGCTTAAGACAGTAGCACACCAATAAATGGTGGCAGCGGTTAAACTCTAAGACAGCGATTAAACTCTAAGAATTAGAGAAATATCTTCAAGACTTCAAAATAAATAGCTGTAAAACCAGAGAAATATCTTCAAGACTTCAACATAAAAGCTGTAAAACCAGAGAATGATCTTCAAGACTTCAAAATAAAAGCTGTAATACCTGATAAAGATCTTCAAGAACTTAAAACTATCTACAAGAATCTACAATTTAGACTAAGTCCAACGGAAAAGCTAACATCAACATATGTTAGTATACAACTTGAATCTTCAATCAACATCCTAGGAAACCCAAGGACTGGCGTTCAACAATTGCAAGACATATCCAGGAAGAACTACATTCAACAAGAAACTAGAACGAGACATCGCTAACAAAACATCAAGAGAGAGAGAGAGAGAGAGGACGTGTCGACTTCATATAAACCTAAGTACAGAGATTTTGTATTCATTTCAGTTTGGGCAGTGAAGTGTAGTTATCACAAGTCGTTAGTCAATTATTACTGGGGTGAGTGAATTCCTAAACTTTGTTATAAGAAACTCAGAATTCTCATTTAGAATTTTTCTTTCTTTGTGCTAATTCCTTTTTCTTTCATAAACTCTTGGGGGGAAATGTTTTGGGATTAGTAACATTGTTGGGGGAATTTTATTATACATATGCGTTTACGCAGTGGGCGTCTGTACTCATATAGATATTTTGATAGGATTGAAAGGGGTCAAAGAGATAGAAAAAAAAAAATACAGCAGTCATGGCTCCTCCTGTCAGCCCTACCCCTGGACCTAGTGGTGTAGGCCAGGCTAATCCTCCTCCAATTGTGACGCTTGTAAATGCCAGGTCAGCAATCCTTCCTTTTCAAGGTCGTGTCAACGGGTTCTTGCCACAAAATGTGGAGTCATGGATTTCATCAATTGATACCCATTTAAATGCCAAACAAATCGTAGATCCTTTTGTACAATTACAAGAAGCTAAAAGTTTTATAGATTTTTCTAAGGGGGATGCGAGTGCGTATTTAAGAGGTGTTTCATTTCAGGAAGCAGTTACTTGGGATGATTTCAAAGTTAGGTTACGCGCGATTTATGGGGGTGAGGAAGCTTTGGATGTAGTGTTAACGTTAAGAAATACACTTAATCAAGCCACTATGAATAGGCTTAATGTTGTTGAGAGAGCAGCTCTCATAGCTGATAGGCTTAACGAATACCAGGACATTTTAGGTAATTCCACTTGGGTTACTAACGATAACATCTCCGTGAAAGATTTTTTACGATTAATGTATTTAACTTGCATGACACTTATGTGAAGAATTTTCTTCACTCTTCTTCTTTTAATCGTATTTTTAGCTCTCTTCTACTAATACTATAGCTACCCCTTAAACATTCTCTCCTACATCTAGTTTTCCTTAACGAAACATAGGAAGGACTATTCTAAACTTAAACTTGTTGACAGTGGCGCACGCCATGCTCGTGACGTCACAGCGTAGATACGCACAACAGATGGCCTTAGTTGTAACCCCGGCGTATGTTGGTTCTTTCCTTAAACTACATGGGTCGAGATTAAATTCCTAAACTGCACATTTTATATAAATTCCAATACTGCTGAATTAATGCATCTTATATTTCTCAATACCAATTAAGGTTTGTTAATTTTAAGATGTATGCCCATCGTACCAGTCCATTGCTAATTAATCATTTTAAATATTAATTTTTAGCAAGCCAGAATAGGTAGGATTATTGTATATATAACCTCCCTCAGAGCAGCAAGATTTATCTGAGTATTTAGTACAAAATCCTGCCTCCTCTGCACTCCTTTCAACAATATATTGCCCTGTCCTTAAGTCCCGATATGGCAACCCCAATGGATTACCATGCGCATCATGACCGTCACTTGTTTGGCAAGGTGAAGCCAGGTGATCTCCTCGACCTCTGTGTCGGCCCATTCATCAAGAAGCTGTGGTGACCGACTGACTAGCCTGGTCAGTAGTTAATCCGTGCACTTCTGGCTCACCCCCATCCCCCTCTTCCAAAACGTGTCTCACCAACGAGTCCTGTTGCTGCCGGTCGGAGAGATTGAGAAGAAGAGGAACCTGGTGTACCTAGTTGCAGCCAAAGTGAGATTCTTGGGGTGAGCCAGGTAAGAGTGCAGCGTGCCAATTAGTGCAACAACCAGGTCAACAGCTATCACGGGCATAGGACTAATCTTAAAGGAGTGCAGGTACTACAACAATGGCCATTTAGTTTTCCCCCATTTTTTATTAGCTTAGATTAATTTAACTTTATAGGGAACCTGGCTAATTACACTATTCGGACTGTGTGCGGTGGGATTGTGTGTATATATTTTTTCTATACAATTTTTTGCCTTTTGAGACTAACATAGTCTCTGGGTCACGTGGGCCACGTGCCAGACCCCATTTTGATTTTGATTGTTGCAGACCACGTGTCTAACCCATCATTTTCATTATTTGAATTGCATTTCTTTTGATACCATTTTTTGTCTTTGTTAAGATGTCCGTTTCTTTGATGTAAATTTGTGAAATAAATCAATATTAGGTTAATTAAACCTCCTTAGTATTTTTGCTCCCTCATTTATTTTAATGTGTGAAATGAATAGTTGATCACGGGACAAAGTACCCAATATTTAAAGAGTAAGTCTATAGGTGGTAACAGCGAGGTACTTTGCATTAATATATTTGCTTCGAAGGTAAAGATCCTTATCTTTAAACTTTTAAACTACTTTACATCACTGCTCCCATTTTGGATTTTGTCTACCTTACATTAACGTAAAATAACTGTCCAGCATTTCATTGGGGTAGCTGGGACGGAGCCGGAACAGAGCCTGAGAATGAGATGACTATAGACCTGACAAAGCTAGAGTAGGCCATAAATTATTGTTAATCCTACGTGTGGAGTGCTTCGGCCTCTGGACAGTAAAATTTCCCCCTTTTGTATTTAAAGAGTGTTGGTTTGTGAATTGTGACAGTAAAGTATTAGCAGGGTGTTTGTGGCCCGAAGTAAGTGCTCATATCCTCCCCTGTTGAACTTTATGTAACTGTTATAAGGAGACTTTCCCGGACTAAGTTCCCACTCAGAACACAACCATTAAAAAATTCTCCACAACTTATGTTGCCTGAAGCTTTAGTGCGGTGCTTTGATAAGAAGTTAATGCCTGCAAGTACGGAATTGGATGTCTATAAACAGATAAAGAAACACATGTCCAAGTGTCCAGATCTCGATCCCGTGTTAACTCAAGTTTTTGCTAAGAATGAAACAAAACCACAAACAGTGAACGTAATTAACAATCCAGTAGCGGGAGTGACGTGTTACAACTGCAAACGTCAAGGTCACATAAGCGCAGACTGTAGAACGAAATTTTGTTCAGTTCACAACACAGCATCACATTCTTATAGTCAATGTTACGCGCGTAAGACACAACAATATCCTAGAAATACACAGTCAATTCCACAGTCAGTTCCATATGGAAATAAAAAGAAAAATCCTCATTTTAACAATAAGAAGAAACAACAAAATGTCAATGCAGTTCAGAGTCCGAAACAAACAAACACTTCTTCAAATATCGCTGAGCCTGGGCCGTCAAACCAGACCTCGCAAAGTCAGCCTAATTTTCAGAATGTGCAGAGCAAAGCAAATACCACATAGTTAACTCTAGAGGGGAAGAGAGTGATGTTGGGTCAAGGTCATTTATGTCAACATCAATAGTATTGAATAATCAATTTAATGTTTTATCAGATGATTGTGAGACAATAGATTTTCCTATGAAACACACGACCGAATTAAGTAAAACAGTGCATGCTCCCGTAGATTTGCAACGAATTCATACAATAATAAGCCAAAATGAGTTACGGCCAACCTTATATGCTGTAAATTTAGAACACAAATCCTTTACGTTATTTTTTGACTCTGGTAGTCCACGTAATATTATGGATTTGAAGACGCATCATTTGTTGTTTTCGAACTTTCCGATTGAAAAATCAGGAATTAGACTTTCAGGTATAGGAAATAATGAATTAAACGTCATAGGCATAACTCATATTCAGTTCAGAGTCGGTAATCGCACGTTTGCCGATACATTTGTTGTTGTGAAAAACATTAATATGTATCCAGCTGTAATTATAGGATACCCATCTATGGGAAATCAAAACATTATCTTAGCTCCTGCCAAGCACGGCGTGTATATCAAAGGGAAATTCTATAAGTCTTCTAATACTTTAAAGTCAGTTTTGGATAAAAAGGAGACGACAAATGTAACCGTAACGTACGTTGAAGAACCAATAACTTGTCTCACTAATAAAGAAATAATATACGCGACCCAGCAGAATTCTCGTTCACCCGTAATATCATCTTGCACGCAATATATCGAACCAAACATACCTTCGAATTTAATAGTGCAAATAAAGAAAACACTACCGGGATCTGAAATATTAATCCTTTCCGATACTTTGAAAACTAACGGATTGTCTGTCACACAAGCTATTTATACAGTAGGCTCACATCAGCAATGTAATATCGAAGTCTGTAATCATTTAAATAACACTTTAGTAATTCACAAAAATCAACATATCTTGGATGTAGAAGTTTATAAACATCGTATTCTTACCGTTGCTGAAATCAATCACTCTCAATCAGTTGCGGATGAATCCCTTTTACGATCTATTAAAAATAAAATCAGTAAGGACATTCAAGACGAAGAAATTCAGCAGAAAATTTTTGAACTTTTAACTAAATATACAGATGTCTTTTCCACTACGGATGGATCCTTAGGAAAAACAGATGTGATCGAGCATCAAATAAGGTTAAAAGACAAGAAAAAAATTATATATGTACCCTCGTACAGACTCCCTATGAAATTCCAGAATGAAATAAATGATGAAGTAGGTAAAATGTTAGAGGAAGGAGTCATTAGAAAATCAAATAGCCCTTATAATTTTCCTTTAATAGTTGTACCGAAAAAAGATCGAACATGGCGTATCTGCGTCGACTTTCGTCGTCTAAACGAGGAAACGATCCCTGATCGATTCCCAGTGCCATGTACTGACGATATTTTGTCTTTGTTAGGTCAGAATAAATATTTTACCAGTTTGGACTTACTTAAAGGCTTTCACCAGATATCATTAGAAGAAGATAGTATCCCATACACAGCCTTCAGCACAGCCAGGGGACATTATGAATTTTTACGGATGCCTTTTGGTTTACGTTGTGCTCCTATAACATTTACAAGAATGATTAACATAGTGTTTGGAGACTTGTTAGGGGATATATTGCATGCCTATATGGATGATCTTGTAATCTTTTCCAACACCTTAGAAGAACATCTACGTAAGTTAGAACTAGTACTACAGAGATTAAGACAACATAACTTAAGGGTAAAGATTAGTAAGTGTGAATTTTTCAAAACAGAATTAATATATTTGGGTTTCATGGTGTCAAGCCAAGGTCTTAAAGTAGTCCATGATAAGGTGTCGGCTATACGTAATTTTCCCATACCTACTAATGTCAAGGGAATACAGCAATTTCTGGGTTGTAGTGGATATTACAGGCGTTTTATACGCAACTATTCAATAATAGCCGCTCCTTTAACTGATCTTACGAAGAAGGGCGTAGATTTCATATGGTCTGAGCAACATCAACAGGCGTTTAATACTTTGAAAGATGAACTGTGTAGTTCTCCTATCTTAAAATTTCCTGACTTCGGTAAGGAATTCTTCATTGCAACAGACGCCTCAGACTTAGGAGTAGGAGGGGTATTGCTTCAGCAATATGATAAACAGTTTTTCCCGATAGCTTTCTATTCTCGAAAATTGAGAACTTCCGAAAGTAAGTATGCAGTAATAGACAAGGAAGGACTAGCTATTGTTAATTCGCTAGTGCATTTTAAGTTCATAATTTACGGTTATCCCGTTAAGGTTCTTACTGACCATAAACCACTAACAGAGTTCTTTAAAGGCTTCAATCACAGCCCTAAACGAACTCGGTGGCATTTAATCATTCAAGATTTTGGCACAAGAATCGGGTATTTACCTGGGAAAGCAAATATCATTGCGGATGCATTATCACGCAACCCCGTGTCATCTTGTACGGAGTCTTTAGCTGAATTAATAGATATATCAACATCCATGCCTATTGTAAAAACAATATCTGAACAAGAAGATTTAGGCTGGAGTGCTGAATTGTTACAGACTGAGCAAAGAAAAGATCAGAAAATAGAAACAATTATAAATGCTTTGAAAGGCAATCATAAAGAAAAGGAATATATAAAGTATAAGCAGCAGAATTATATAATCAAAGATAATATTCTGTGTAGGACTGTGACAAGGAAAACCCGCAATACACCACATGTAACTAACGACCAGGTAGTAGTACCAATCTCACTTATTTCCACTGTCCTGAATTGGTTGCATTCAAATCCATTACATGGACACCCTGGGTTCTCATTAATGTCACAGAAAGCCAAATCATTGTTTTATTGGCATACAATGCTTACAGATATAAAAAGACACATAGCTAATTGTCGCACATGTCAGGAAAACAAAGGGCATACGAAAACACCTGTCAGCCTAGGAGCTTATCCTGTTCCCAATCAACCCTTTGAAAGAATACATTTAGATTTGTTAACAGGATTTTACGAGTCAGATAGAGGAAATAAGCACCTCTTAGTAATTATAGATGCTTTAACTCGATATACAGAACTAATTGCGCTTAAAACTAAAACTGCGATTGAATGCGCTAGGAAGTTTTACGAGTGTTACATTTGTAAACATGGAATTCCACACATGATAATCTCAGACTCGGGTGGTGAATTTAATAATCACTTTCTTACCTCATTGTGTGAATTCCTCAACATAAAGAAGATTAATACCATGATATATCACCCAGAGTCGAATGGGCTAGTGGAAAGAGCAAATAGGAAGATATTAAATATATTAAGGGTAACACTAGGGGGATCAGACCCCAACTGGGATATTGCAATACCGGCGGCACTGAGTACTCTGAATCATTCATATCATATATCAATTAAAATGTCACCGCATGAAGCATTGTATGGTACCCCAGTTAGAACACCTTTCAATGTATTAACGCCTACAACTAATCTATCAAATCCTTTAAAAGAATGTATAAATGCAAGTATAAGTCGATATGATATCCTTCGAAAGAATTTAGAAGAATCACAAATCATAATGAAAAGGAATCATGATAAAATAGCGAAACCAACTAAAACATATACCGTGGGTGATAACATCTATATTCAAATCAATGTCAGAAAAGGGCTCAACTATAAACTAACACCTAAGTTTGAAGGCCCATTTAACATTTTGGAAACATTAACGGCCAATAGGTTTAGAATTCAAAACGTAGCCCAACCCACGGATGAGAGAATAGTACCATTGTCTCACATAAGAAATTAAAAAGAAAAGAGAGGAAAAGAAGTGAGGAAAAATTTTATTTTGTGTGACTAAAAGTTTTCTTTTTAATACAGGAGTAATTACATATATTTTTTCTCGTTACAGGTTTCCAAGATGAATTTTTTGTTGTTGGGAGTGATATTGTTCGCTCAGACATTTTTCTCGTATGGGATGAGTTCTAAGACTAAAAATATATGTTTTAAATATGGCAATATAGTTGAAAGACAAGAAGACATTTTTATTACATCAACCAACGTAATTGTCGAAGTGCATATGCAAGCAATTTTTCTTCAAGAGAATGATGTCACTAGCTTAAGAACCGCCATTTCAAGGTTTTCTGCATCATTGGATGAGTTGCATAGGAGACATTTTCATTTGACTACTAAGAGTTTGCTTGGATCAACATTAAAAGTTGCAGAGATGCTATCTGATGACTTGAAAAATAAGACTGGCGAGACAGGATCTTTGGCTTATGACCTTTTGATGTGGACTGTAGGACACGAACATAAAGAAAGACGGAATCCGTTCATTTATGCTGCATTAAGCATCTTTGGGTCTGTTGCAAGTTTAGGTTTAGGACTTTCCAATCGTCTTAAAATTAGTAATCAAAATAAGAAAATTGAGTTCTTGACTCATAAAGATGAATTGATTATGTCAGAACTAAGGGATCAGTTAGCTTCAATCAATAAAATTATGGATTTGTTAAATGAACATTCAGATAATATCGTTCAAATTATGGAAGTACAGGATTTGTTGGCAACATTAACGTATTATGATTCAAAGATAGATCACATACATAACAGAATTGCACATTTCATTGAGAAATCCAAGGATTATGTAGAAGCTATCACGTTAGCAACTAAAGGTGTATTGACGCCCCATTTGTTGCCTATACGTTACTTAAAATTAGTTCTGGAGAACGGAAGGGATAAACTAGGCTATGTTCCTTTGTTAGACGAACATAGGTTAGAATTTTATTACAGCCTAATTACAGTAAACGTAGATAATAACAAGATTAGGATTACAATTCCCTTTGATTCTTCTGATGCCTGGCAATCTTACAGGATATCACCATTTCCGACTTTCATGACGAATCACTCAAATCCAGTAATATCCAGTTTGACAGGACACGTATTGATTTCCCCAGACAAGGAAACATATACGGTCATTAAAGACTTAAATCAATTAACTCACTGTTCAGACGCAATGGATAGAAAAATATGTACAGCTGACTCATTTGAATTCCGTAAAAACTTAATGGATTCATGCGAGTTAGGTATAGTGCTAGACGGTGCTCTCTCCCATACAAGTGAAAATTGTCTGGATAAGCTTTATCCCTTTGACAATAAAGAATTCAATTGCAGACTAAATAATGGCTCGTGGATACGATACGACAAGGACGGCTTCAATGTATCATGCCCTGACGGATCCACATCCTTCAACCACATCTTCGTCGCAGCAGATGGCTGTATCGGGACTTCCCCGAATTCCATGGTGACTGGCCTACGGACAATCATCAGAGAACGAGCCTACTTCACGAACTTCACGTGGACCTCTACAATGCCAGCACTTCCTCTCCCCTACAACGGCCGTGTGGCAAAGCGGTTGATGAAACTTACCGAAAAGGACCACCTGTCACCGACTTATAAAGAGATTCTTCACCCCATAATACTGGCTAGTTTGTGTGTCACGGTGATAATATTTATCGCCGTGAACATCCTTGTTTGGCGTAGATTACGGCACAGCAAGCAGCTACAAAGGAACGAGTTGCATAGCCCTGACAATACCCCCTACCTGATCCAGTTCAAAGCTGTATGAGTGGCCACCTCATTCGCTAAGGGAGTAATTTGTCAGGAAGATGTTTGTATGAAAAGCTGATTAGTACGCTAGTAATATGTAATTAAAGAAATTCTCTACATTTGCATTGTTAAAAATACATTTAAAATAACATTTAAAAAAATAAATAAAATAAAAAGGATATAAATCATTTTTTTTCTCTCGGCATCTAATAAAAGTATATAAGCCGGAATGTTAAAAAAAGAAAAGAGAAAAAAAAAAAATATAATAAAATATATAACAGAATCTATGGGCATCTAATAAAATATATCAGCCCTATATATAAATATATATATATATATATGTACGAAACCGTGGTACGTGTACGTACCAGGAATTCGTGTTTGTGCACTAAAAATTGAGTATCTTGTTTCTGACAAAGGTAACAATTATTCTTTATCAAGTTACCGAATCATTTGTAAGTCAGAATTTATTTTGTTTTTTGGTACCATGTAATCATTTGCTAGCAATGTACCATATATGTGATCTTGGTTTTATCATGTATTTTTCTTTTTGCTTTGGTAATATCTTTTTTGTATGCATTATTGTTATTATTTTTTGATGTGCCTGTTTGGACATTCGTCCTCAGTTGGTTATGGCTAATGTTAAACAAAGAATAATACGTATGTCCAGTCACACCTAATAACCATGTTTCGGCTTGTTGTTAAATTTTTGTAAAAAAATTGAGATAGCTGGCCGAGCTTATGTAATAGTTAGAATAGTAATATTACATGTTTAAAACAAATGACGTAATATGTCATGTTGGTTGGAAGAGCTAACCCTGAGATTTGCTGTAGTCATTCAAATTATAAACAGGATGTATAATGCAAACACGGCAAATTGACATTCTTTCTTAACGTCAACACATTGTCTCCTCGTGTGAAAGTTTGTGACGTCACCGGATGCAGGTGTCTTCCGATTCCGTCACTTGGCTAAATTAAAGCAAGCATACGATATTTGTGATATCAGTAATTTATTCAGTTCATATCTAAACTTCACCAGAATTGGTCATGTGGACCAACACAGCTTCCTCCAGTGATGGAGATGTTTAACTCTGTTGTTTATTAAAAATAAAACTTAAAAACCATTAAGATGTATTCAGTAAACCATTTAAATACATCTGAAAAACAACTCATACTCAAATGTGTGCTTAAGACAGTAGCACACCAATATATATATATATATATATATATATATATATATATATATATATATATATATATATATATATATATATATATATATATATATATAAAAAACTTGGTTACAATAAGCAACAAGTCAACTACTGGTCTCTCCTGGTCCTTCTTGTAGGGAGAGAGGAAGTTATCATACCCTGATGAGAGGGGTTGTAGTTAGGGGAGGGGGAGGGGTGGAAAAGGTTGAATCTGCATGGGCCTTATTCCTCTGAGGTGTGTGTGCGTGTGTGTGCATATCTATGAGAATATTTAATGACATTTTTGACAGTTTGCGTACACTAGTACTACATGTTATTTAGATCTGTAAACGAAACTTTAAATCCCAGTCTTACATTCGAAGGAATTTTGTTTTAAATGTCACTCATGAATGACAGAGACAAGAGACAGGGCCAATTCTCGAGTAGGACAATGCCCTAGAGATTGACCACATACACTTATGATCAGCAACCAAGGCTCCTCTCTATCAAGCTAGGACCAGGGAAGGCCAGACAATGGCTGCTGATGACTCGACGAGTAGTTCTATAAGCTACCTCAACTACCAATTCCCTAGCATAACAATGCCCTACAGGCGGACCATATATACATATGATCAGCGCCCAAGCCTCCTTTCCATCAAGCTAGGACCAGGGAGGGCCAGGCAATGGCTGCTGATGACTCAAGTAGATCTATAAGCTACCCCAAGTTCATAGAAACTACCAAGCTTGACCGGGTCTCGAACTCCGAGTAGGGTGAGAGAAAGTGGTCATACCCTGGTAAGACTAGGTATCGCGAGAGACAGTCTGAAACTACACTCTACCACAAATTGCCAAACCAGCAGGTTGTAGTTAGGAAAGGGGGATGGGGGATGGAACGAATCTGTGCATGTTTGTGTGCATATCTACCTAAATACTTAGACGTCATTTTTGTCATGTCGTGTACACTATTTTTATATAATAGGATGAATTTTCTGATGAAATTTGCTGACATGGTGGTAACGTCCTTGCCTGATGATTGCCAGACTTAGGTTCGAGTCCCGTTCAAACTCGTTAGTTCCTTTGATCGCTACAACCTTCGCAATCCTTGTGAGCTAAGGATAAAGGGTTTAGAGAAGAATAAAGGTCTATCTGCTGAGTCATCAGTAGCTATTTCCTGGCCCTCCTTGGTCCTAGCTTGTGTGGAGAGGGAGCTAGGGCACTGATCATATGTAATTTGGTCAGTCTCTAGGGCATTGTCCTGCTTGCTGGTGCAATGTTACTGTCTCTGCCTCTGCTATTCATAACCTGCCCTTAAACCTTTAAACCTCCTTGGTCCTAGCTTGTGTGGAGAGGGAGCTAGGGCACTGATCAAATATAATATGGTCAGTCTCTAGGGCATTGTCCGGCTTGATAGTGCAATGTTACTGTCTCTTGCCTCTGCCATTCATGACCTGCCCTTAAACCTTTAAACCTCCTTGGTCCTAGCTTGTGTGGAGAGGGAGCTAGGGCACTGATCAAATATAATATGGTCAGTCTCTAGGGCATTGTCCGGCTTGATAGTGCAATGTTACTGTCTCTTGCCTCTGCCATTCATGACCTGCCCTTAAACCTTTAAACCTCCTTGGTCCTAGCTTGTGTGGAGAGGGAGCTAGGGCACTGATCAAATATAATATGGTCAGTCTCTAGGGCATTGTCCGGCTTGATAGTGCAATGTTACTGTCTCTTGCCTCTGCCATTCATGACCTGCCCTTAAACCTTTAAACCTCCTTGGTCCTAGCTTGTGTGGAGAGGGAGCTAGGGCACTGATCAAATATAATATGGTCAGTCTCTAGGGCATTGTCCGGCTTGATAGTGCAATGTTACTGTCTCTTGCCTCTGCCATTCATGACCTGCCCTTAAACCTTTAAACCTCCTTGGTCCTAGCTTGTGTGGAGAGGGAGCTAGGGCACTGATCAAATATAATATGGTCAGTCTCTAGGGCATTGTCCGGCTTGATAGTGCAATGTTACTGTCTCTTGCCTCTGCCATTCATGACCTGCCCTTAAACCTTTAAACCTCCTTGGTCCTAGCTTGTGTGGAGAGGGAGCTAGGGAACTGATCAAATATAATATGGTCAGTCTCTAGGGCATTGTCCGGCTTGATAGTGCAATGTTACTGTCTCTTGCCTCTGCCATTCATGACCTGCCCTTAAACCTTTAAACCTCCTTGGTCCTAGCTTGTGTGGAGAGGGAGCTAGGGCACTGATCAAATATAATATGGTCAGTCTCTAGGGCATTGTCCGGCTTGATAGTGCAATGCTACTGTCTCTTGCCTCTGCCATTCATGACCTGCCCTTAAACCTTTAAACCTCCTTGGTCCTAGCTTGTGTGGAGAGGGAGCTAGGGCACTGATCAAATATAATATGGTCAGTCTCTAGGGCATTGTCCGGCTTGATAGTGCAATGCTACTGTCTCTTGCCTCTGCCATTCATGACCTGCCCTTAAACCTTTAAACCTCCTTGGTCCTAGCTTGTGTGGAGAGGGAGCTAGGGCACTGATCAAATATAATATGGTCAGTCTCTAGGGCATTGTCCGGCTTGATAGTGCAATGCTACTGTCTCTTGCCTCTGCCATTCATGACCTGCCCTTAAACCTTTAAACCTCCTTGGTCCTAGCTTGTGTGGAGAGGGAGCTAGGGCACTGATCATATATAATATGGTCAGTCTCTAGGGCATTGTCCGGCTTGATAGTGCAATGTTACTGTCTCTTGCCTCTGCCATTCATGACCTGCCCTTAAACCTTTAAACCTCCTTGGTCCTAGCTTGTGTGGAGAGGGAGCTAGGGCACTGATCAAATACAATATGGTCAGTCTCTAGGGCATTGTCCGGCTTGATAGTGCAATGCTACTGTCTCTTGCCTCTGCCATTCATGACCTGCCCTTAAACCTTTAAACCTCCTTGGTCCTAGCTTGTGTGGAGAGGGAGCTAGGGCACTGATCAAATATAATATGGTCAGTCTCTAGGGCATTGTCCGGCTTGATAGTGCAATGTTACTGTCTCTTGCCTCTGCCATTCATGACCTGCCCTTAAACCTTTAAACCTCCTTGGTCCTAGCTTGTGTGGAGAGGGAGCTAGGGCACTGATCAAATACAATATGGTCAGTCTCTAGGGCATTGTCCGGCTTGATAGTGCAATGTTACTGTCTCTTGCCTCTGCCATTCATGACCTGCCCTTAAACCTTTAAACCTCCTTGGTCCTAGCTTGTGTGGAGAGGGAGCTAGGGCACTGATCAAATACAATATGGTCAGTCTCTAGGGCATTGTCCGGCTTGATAGTGCAATGTTACTGTCTCTTGCCTCTGCCATTCATGACCTGCCCTTAAACCTTTAAACCTCCTTGGTCCTAGCTTGTGTGGAGAGGGAGCTAGGGCACTGATCAAATACAATATGGTCAGTCTCTAGGGCATTGTCCGGCTTGATAGTGCAATGTTACTGTCTCTTGCCTCTGCCATTCATGACCTGCCCTTAAACCTTTAAACCTCCTTGGTCCTAGCTTGTGTGGAGAGGGAGCTAGGGCACTGATCAAATACAATATGGTCAGTCTCTAGGGCATTGTCCGGCTTGATAGTGCAATGTTACTGTCTCTTGCCTCTGCCATTCATGACCTGCCCTTTAACCTTTAAACCTCCTTGGTCCTAGCTTGTGTGGAGAGGGAGCTAGGGCACTGATCAAATACAATATGGTCAGTCTCCAGGGCATTGTCCGGCTTGATAGTGCAATGTTACTGTCTCTTGCCTCTGCCATTCATGACCTGCCCTTAAACCTTTAAACCTCCTTGGTCCTAGCTTGTGTGGAGAGGGAGCTAGGGCACTGATCAAATACAATATGGTCAGTCTCTAGGGCATTGTCCGGCTTGATAGTGCAATGTTACTGTCTCTTGCCTCTGCCATTCATGACCTGCCCTTAAACCTTTAAACCTCCTTGGTCCTAGCTTGTGTGGAGAGGGAGCTAGGGCACTGATCAAATACAATATGGTCAGTCTCTAGGGCATTGTCCGGCTTGATAGTGCAATGTTACTGTCTCTTGCCTCTGCCATTCATGACCTGCCCTTAAACCTTTAAACCTCCTTGGTCCTAGCTTGTGTGGAGAGGGAGCTAGGGCACTGATCAAATACAATATGGTCAGTCTCTAGGGCATTGTCCGGCTTGATAGTGCAATGTTACTGTCTCTTGTCTCTGCCATTCATGACCTGCCCTTAATCTTTTAAACCTCCTTGGTCCTAGCTTGTGTGGAGAGGGAGCTAGGGCACTGATCAAATACAATATGGTCAGTCTCTAGGGCATTGTCCGGCTTGATAGTGCAATGTTACTGTCTCTTGCCTCTGCCATTCATGACCTGCCCTTACACCTTTAAACCTCCTTGGTCCTAGCTTGTGTGGAGAGGGAGCTAGGGCACTGATCAAATACAATATGGTCAGTCTCTAGGGCATTGTCCGGCTTGATAGTGCAATGTTACTGTCTCTTGCCTCTGACATTCATGACCTGCCCTTAAACCTTTAAACCTCCTTGGTCCTAGCTTGTGTGGAGAGGGAGCTAGGGCACTGATCAAATACAATATGGTCAGTCTCTAGGGCATTGTCCGGCTTGATAGTGCAATGTTACTGTCTCTTGCCTCTGCCATTCATGACCTGCCCTTAAACCTTTAAACCTCCTTGGTCCTAGCTTGTGTGGAGAGGGAGCTAGGGCACTGATCATATATAATATGGTCAGTCTCTAGGGCATTGTCCGGCTTGATAGTGCAATGCTTCTGTCTCTTGCCTCTGCCATTCATGACCTGCCCTTAAACCTTTAAACCTCCTTGGTCCTAGCTTGTGTGGAGAGGGAGCTAGGGCACTGATCAAATACAATATGGTCAGTCTCTAGGGCATTGTCCGGCTTGATAGTGCAATGTTACTGTCTCTTGCCTCTGCCATTCATGACCTGCCCTTAAACCTTTAAACCTCCTTGGTCCTAGCTTGTGTGGAGAGGGAGCTAGGGCACTGATCAAATACAATATGGTCAGTCTCTAGGGCATTGTCCGGCTTGATAGTGCAATGCTTCTGTCTCTTGCCTCTGCCATTCATGACCTGCCCTTGAACCTTTAAACCTCCTTGGTCCTAGCTTGTGTGGAGAGTGAGCTAGAGCACTGATCAAATATAATATGGTCAGTCTCTAGGGCATTGTCCGGCTTGATAGTGCAATGCTACTGTCTCTTGCCTCTGCCATTCATGACCTGCCCTTAAACCTTTAAACCTCCTTGGTCCTAGCTTGTGTGGAGAGGGAGCTAGGGCACTGATCAAATATAATATGGTCAGTCTCTAGGGCATTGTCCGGCTTGATAGTGCAATGCTACTGTCTCTTGCCTCTGCCATTCATGACCTGCCCTTAAACCTTTAAACCTCCTTGGTCCTAGCTTGTGTGGAGAGGGAGCTAGGGCACTGATCAAATATAATATGGTCAGTCTCTAGGGCATTGTCCGGCTTGATAGTGCAATGCTACTGTCTCTTGCCTCTGCCATTCATGACCTGCCCTTAAACCTTTAAACCTCCTTGGTCCTAGCTTGTGTGGAGAGGGAGCTAGGGCACTGATCAAATATAATATGGTCAGTCTCTAGGGCATTGTCCGGCTTGATAGTGCAATGCTACTGTCTCTTGCCTCTGCCATTCATGACCTGCCCTTAAACCTTTAAACCTCCTTGGTCCTAGCTTGTGTGGAGAGGGAGCTAGGGCACTGATCAAATATAATATGGTCAGTCTCTAGGGCATTGTCCGGCTTGATAGTGCAATGTTACTGTCTCTTGCCTCTGCCATTCATGACCTGCCTTTAAACCTTTAAACCTCCTTGGTCCTAGCTTGTGTGGAGAGGGAGCTAGGGCACTGATCAAATATAATATGGTCAGTCTCTAGGGCATTGTCCGGCTTGATAGTGCAATGTTACTGTCTCTTGCCTCTGCCATTCATGACCTGCCCTTAAACTTTTAAACCTCCTTGGTCCTAGCTTGTGGGGAGAGGGAGCTAGGGCACTGATCAAATATAATATGGTCAGTCTCTAGGGCATTGTCCGGCTTGATAGTGCAATGTTACTGTCTCTTGCCTCTGCCATTCATGACCTGCCCTTAAACCTTTAAACCTCCTTGGTCCTAGCTTGTGTGGAGAGGGAGCTAGGGCACTGATCAAATATAATATGGTCAGTCTCTAGGGCATTGTCCGGCTTGATAGTGCAATGTTACTGTCTCTTGCCTCTGCCATTCATGACCTGCCCTTAAACCTTTAAACCTCCTTGGTCCTAGCTTGTGTGGAGAGGGAGCTAGGGCACTGATCAAATATAATATGGTCAGTCTCTAGGGCATTGTCCGGCTTGATAGTGCAATGTTACTGTCTCTTGCCTCTGCCATTCATGACCTGCCCTTAAACCTTTAAACCTCCTTGGTCCTAGCTTGTGTGGAGAGGGAGCTAGGGCACTGATCAAATATAATATGGTCAGTCTCTAGGGCATTGTCCGGCTTGATAGTGCAATGTTACTGTCTCTTGCCTCTGCCATTCATGACCTGCCCTTAAACCTTTAAACCTCCTTGGTCCTAGCTTGTGGGGAGAGGGAGCTAGGGCACTGATCAAATATAATATGGTCAGTCTCTAGGGCATTGTCCGGCTTGATAGTGCAATGTTACTGTC
>NC_090751.1:95458555-95496055 GCF_036898095.1 Palaemon carinicauda | reverse complement strand
AGAACTGTGAAAAAGACAATTATTAAATAAAAAAAAACAATGCATTTATTTTTTAGTATAATTTATTTAAGGAACATTTGATAACAATATATTTATTTATTGTTATCAATAACACCAACACAACATAAAAAACCAGAGAGTTTATTATATAAAAGTGCTTTTAAAGTTTCGTATTAATTCAATTCCTTCCTATCATTGACACAATCTCCCGAGTCACACACACTTTCAAGATCAACACAACAATCTCCATTCTTAGTTGGCTCTCTGTCCAGAAGTAGTTTCAAGTAATTGGAAAACTTATCACTTGAGTTTATGGCCTTTCCGGCCTTGCAAAGGGGACAGGAAGCTTAGGTGAAGATCCTCCTCTCCTGTGATCCTTCTCTCCTGACATCCTTCTCTCCTGAGATGTTCTCTTCCTGTGAGCCTTCTCTCCTGAGATCCTTCTCTCCTGAGTTGTCCTTTCGGAGGCTGGGAGTGTGAGATTACTTAACATTGTTTGATTTGAATCGTTAGGAACAAGAAATGATTTATATCATTTCTTTTGAAAATGTATTTAATCTTTTTTTTAAATCAAAGTCCCTTCATGTTACATAATTTCCCACACCCCTCTTTCAATTTTCCTATAACCCACAGCCCTCTTCCTATTTTTAAATTTTCGTTTTCCTACATCCATTTTCCTATTTCCTTTTTCCCCACACGTTCTTGGAATTACTCTTATTATCTGCAGCCCTTTCCCTATTTTACAATTACCCATTCCCCTCTTCCAATTTTTGTATTATCCACATCCCTTTCCCTATTTCACAATTTCCTACACCTTAGAATTTCCCTATTATCTACAGCCCTTTCCCTATTTTACAATTTACTACACCTTAGAATTTCCCTATTATCCACAGCCCCTTCCCTATTTTACAACTTCCTACACCTTAGAATTTCCCTATTATCCACAGCCCTTTCCCTGTTACATAATTTCCCCTACCCCTCCTCAATTTTGCTATTTCCCACAGCCCTTACGGTGTTTCGCAATTTCCCCCACAACTATTCTAATTTCCCACATTCAGGGAGTTTCGAGATGGATAACTAAAATAGTGGCTTAAATTTGAAGGAACAAAATGAAAATAACTGAAGTTTTGATTCAAATTGCATTTTATGATCACAATGAACTAAAAATAAAATAAAATAGAAAATATTAAAAAATCAATAAAATACTCAATGAAAATCAGACTTTAAAATGTATTTTCTTGAACAGAATAGAAACAAAATAAAAACTAAAAAGTAATTATATTACTTCAGATAAAACATTTGTAAGTGAGGTGAGGGATATATCTTGCATAGTGCATAAGAAGTAACAACATACTACTGATGAGCTTCTTTTATATTTCGATAAATCAACTTATACTGTGGAAGTTTTCTACACGGAACATTGTTCCCCCGGAGTAACCAATGTGCGAACGAGCAGTTGGGTTGTAACCGAGAGGCAAGGTGAATGCAACTTAACTTTATTTCAACAGACAGCGAACTTATATACAAGAGTTTAAGTAGAAGAAGGTCACTAAAATTCAAACGCATCAATTCATGAAAAGACGGGCTTAAACCGGTTCTGTTAACTGCAGTTAGGTAGTAACCGAGAGGTGAGGTGAATGCAACTGACTTAATTTCAACAGACAATGGGCTTATATACAAGAGCTTCAGTGGAAGGTGGTCACAAAACAGTTCTGTTAACAGCAGTTATGTTATATCAGAGAGGTGATGTGAATGCAATTAACTTTTTTATTTCACCAGACAGCGACCTTATATACAAGAGTTTCAGTGGAAGGTGGTCACAAAAAATCAAACACATCAATTCATGAAAAGGCAGGCTTAAACCGGTTCTGTTACCAGTGAGGTGTAGAGCAAGATATGCAATAAAAAAAAAATTCCCTACACTATATGAGTGTGTATGAAACACGTACGGTACTTTATGAAGACTTTGTATAATGTTTGTGTTCTAAGCTCCGGAAACCAGTTAGTTAAAGATCATATCAAATTGTACAGAAACATACGCGTGAGGTAAAGAGAGACACAGGGAACTGGAACGAGTGAGGAGGGGGGCGTGGCTAGAGAAAAGCGTATCCGTCTATCCCGGGAAGGAGGGAGGGGGGAAGGGTTAAATTTCCGGTATTCTCGCAACCGGGCCAAAATGCAATTTTGGCACTGGATTTGAGCGGCCAGTAGGGCGCGTCGCTACGATGTGTAATGGCCGGGAACACTGTCATCATTCAACAATATAACAAAATTCTCTTTTTCCAGAGGAGTATATTTCATAAATGTCGACGTATAATTAAAACTTTATTCTAACTCAAACTCTAATTTCTACCTGGAATTACATTTCAGTTTATTTAGCCACGATTAAACTGTTCTAAACTTTAATTTTTTCTGACAATTATAAATTTTTGGTGTTCTCAAATACTCTTGAATATCATCAACAGATGTGTCCAGCGAGGTGTTTGCTCACACAGCTATTTTCATGGACCCTAATTGCCAGAACAGCTTGGAAGTGATATAGGCAGCTGAGTATGACTGGCGTCGTGTCTTTAATTAGAATTTCCGTTGCCATGTGTTGACCTTAAACTAAAAGCAAGAGGAGGTAATATTTGATTTGATAATTATCGAAACTCTGAACAGATGTTCAGGTGTTAGATGCAACGTTAAAGTTATAATAACTTTATTTATATGGCAGGATATAAAATTAAATTTCAGAGAGTAAATTGCATTGTTATCCAAAAAGTCCAAATGCATAGATTTTAGGAAACCTTTTTTTTTCTTAATTATGATTAAATATTCAGGTGTTAGAGGCCAATTTTAATGTTATAATAACTTTATTTACACGGCAGGATATAAAATTAAATTGCAGAAAGTAAAATTGAATTATCATTTAAACAGTTCAAATGCACTGATTTTAGGAAATCATTATTTTTCTAATTATCGAAATTCTGAAAAAATTGTTCAGGTGATGGATTCAATTTTAATGCTATAATAACTTTACTTACATGTTAGAATATAAAGGTAAATTGCAGAAAATTAGCATGCATTGATATCTAAAAAAAAAATCGAAATGCACAGATTTGAAAAAAAAAAATATTCTTCTTAATTGTCGAAATTCTTAATAATTATTATGGTGTTAGAGTCTACGTTAATATTATTATAATTTACTATTTACATGATGGATATAGAAATAAATCACAGAAAATTAATATGATCAGCAAAGCTGTACTAGTCAGAGAGACCCATACTAGGTAGGTTTGTTGTGAGCGATCAGACTAAAGTCTCCCACCATCACCAGTCCGCAGTTGGCCAGCATATTGATGAAAATTAGCTAAACCCCAGATATGAATAAGGACATGTCTGAGGCCTTTGTCCTGCAGTGGACTAGAAACGGCTGCATTTGTTGTTGTTGATGAAATTTGTCAAGATTTTGTTATCCTGGCCTATCATGATAGTAATCAGATAATGGTAATTTTGAAACTATACATTTTTTATTCAGATTTTTGAACCAAAAGATATTTTACAATGCTTGGAACACACACAGACACACACACACACACACATACACATACTAACACACCAGCGTTAGTTTCTACTTAATAATGAATTTCAAATTTTTCGTTTTATGAATTAATTTCTTGATTAATTATAAAATGTTTTAATTTTGTTCATTAATAGCACGTATTTCTTGACTTATAAGTCTCCCTACTTTTAGTCCTTTCTACTGCATTTCATCCTTCTTTTCAAAACACTATATATCATATAACAAACTTATATCCAAATGCATCTATACTGCTCCAAACTAACGATTTGCAACAAGTTTTTAAAAGCATTTTTAAAATATTTTTATTCGGTTTGTATTTTTCCTGAATTAAAAGAAAACAAATGAATCTTCATCTAGTTTTTCAACTAATTTCTAGAATGTTCTTATTTTTCCTGGATTAGAAAAAAAAGTTATATTGATTATCATCAAATTTTTAAAAACATTCTTCACATGTTTTTATTCGGTTTGTATTTTTTTGAATTAGAAAAAAATATTATTTTTCATCAAGTTTTTAAAAACATTTCTCAAATGTTTTTATTTGGTTTGTATTTTTCCTGAGTTAAAGAAAAAATATATTTGTCTATCAGAAACTCATACTTTTCGTTTTCATATAAATATTATTATTTGAAGTTTTCAAATATAGCTTTTTTAGAAATATTTCTCAAATGTTCTTATTCGGTTTGTATTTTTCCTGAATTAGAAAAAAAAATATATTTGTCTATCAGAAACTCATATTTTTCATATTCATAATGTAATCATTATTTTCAGTTTTCAAATATAAGTCATTTTAGAATCATTTCTCAAATGTTTTTATTCATTTTGTATTATTCCTGAATTCGAAAAAAAAAGTATTTGTCTATTAGCAACTCATATTTTTATATTCATAATGAAATCATTATTTTCAGTTTTCAAATATGTCTTTTTAGAAATATTTCTTAAATGTTTACTCAGTTTGTATTTTTCCTGAATTATAAAAAAAAAAATGTTTGTCTATAAAAAATTCATATTTTTATATTCACAATGTAGTCATTATTTTTATTTTTCAAATATGTCTTTTTAGAAATATTTCTGAAATGTTTTTATTCGGTTCGTATTTTTCATGAATTTGAAAAAATATATTTGTGTATCAGAAACTCATATTTTTATATTCATAATAAAATCATTATTTTAGACTTTCAAAATTACCTTTTCCTTTGACCTTCCCGATTAGGAAGTAATTTCTATTATAACGCCAGATTTTGCAATATCAAAAAGATTGATATTTCAAAATGACATATATTTTTTACTGAATAATATTCCAAACATCATTTGCTTATTCTGAGCTTATCACATTTAACTGTATCTTTTTCTTTCATATTCTTTCTTTTATATTTATTTAATAAATATTCATTTTAATGTTTGGATTTTTATAATTGGTTTGACATGGAATGAATTAATTTTATTTCTCTACCAGATATTCTTTGTATAATAATGTTCTGACTTTCCTGTTTGTGTAGTAATGATATTATATTTTCTGTTTGATTATCATTTCTTGTTTTATGTGTTTATTTATTTATTCTATTTATTTATTTATCTATTTATTTATCTATATTTATTCGCTTTTATAAAAATTTAGTTTTACATACTCCTCTCTCTCTTACGATAACGATAACGATAACGATAACGATAACGATAACACTAATACTAACACTAATACTAATACTAACCCTTTCACCCCCAATGGACGTACCGGTACGTTCTTGCAAAGCACTGTTATTTACATGTTTTTTTTTTCATATTTTTTATAACTTTATGAGAAACTTCAGGCATTTTCCAAAATAATGAGACCAACCTGACCTCTTTATGACAAAAATTAAGGCTGTTAGAGCAATTTAAAAAAAAGATATAGCAAAATGAGCTTGAAAGTTCAACATACCTTGGGGCTAATACTAATACTAATACTAATACTAATACTAATACTAATACTAATACTAAATACTAAATACTAAATACTAAATGCTAAATGATAATGATAAACAATTTCATACTACCGCGGGATCAGAGACCCAAGGGGGAATTAACTTTTGGCCGGCTGGGGAATTGAACCCGGGCCCCATAATCTGAGGTAACATACTATCTATCATCACACCATCATATCCAGTAAGGCGCTCAGCTCTCCCCATCCCTCGCTTAGGGGAAAGAGGGAGTAGCCATACCCCTTGAAACGAGGGGGTTGCATGTGCATGTGTGCATATCTAAATATTTAGTCATTTTGACAGGTCACGTACATTAGATAAGATAATAAATAGCCTCTAAATATGTGTACATTAACATATATAAAATATCTGCATATTTTTTCTGGCAAAATTAAAAAATTAAAAACACATTTATTCAAAAGAAAAATTATGGGTTTTGGGGGGAGCCTTTAGGTCTATCTGTTGAGTCATCAGCAACCATTGCCTAGCCCTCCTTGGTCCTAGCTTGGAGGAAGAAGGGGCTTAGGTGCTAAGCACATGTATATATATATGGTCAGTCTCTAGGGCATTATCCTGCTTGATAGGGCAATGTCACTGTCCCTTGCCTCTGCCATTCATGAGCGGCCTTTAAACCTTTAAACCTTTAAAAACTTCACTAAGCATAATTCTTGATTCTGAAAAGGTGTACATTAACATATATAAAACATTTGTATTTTTTATAAAATAACCCATATGTATGAAAAATGAAATTTATTTAGCATCTTCTTCAGAAAGCTGAATAAATTTCATTTTTCATGCATTGTGGGTTATTTTATTTATCATGAATACACGGGAAATTGTGTATTTTAATATATTTGCATTTTTCTTCTGCTAAAAATATTGTACAAACACATTATTCAAAAGAAATAAGTGCGTTTCTTTTTCCCTCTGGTGAAGATAAAATAGCGAATTTTATTTTCCCTCTTACAGAAATGTTTGCTCTCTCTCAGGAATCTTATTTTCGCCTAAAATGGGTTTCCAGGACAGTTCCACGTTCTGGCAATTTCTTCTGCTAGAACAGACAAGGAAACGAACTACAAGAGTTTGCAAGAAGGGAATGGTAAGAAAAATTCCATTTTACATAACATGAAAATGTATATCATGAATAATAATAATATTCATTTCTGGTGCTTGGTGATATTTAATGTTAGATTATTTAGGACTTTATAACAATATGAACCAATAAGGTCTTCTTTCTCACCATTATTCATACTTTAAGGGGTCGGTTGCCCAATTCGCTCTCTCCAATGCCTTCTATCAAACGTATCCTTTTCACCAAACCTCTTCTCTCCAACCCATCTTTTGCCTTATCATACCATCTAATTCTTCCTTTTTCCCACCATTATCTCTACTCTAAGGGGTCGGTTGCCTGATGCGCCCTCTCCAATGCCTTCTATCAAAGGCATCCTCTTCCACCAAACCCCTTCTCTCCATATTATCCTTCACCTTATTTTCTTCCCCACTGTTATCCTTATATTAAGGGGTCAGTTGCCCGATGCACCCTCTCCAATGCCTTCTATCAAAGGTATCCTCTTCTCTCCATCTCATCCTTCACCTTATCTCGCTATCTAGTTATCTACCTCCCTTTAGATCTCCTCCTCCTGACAGGTTCCTCCCAAGCCCTTCTCACTCCCTTCCAACCATCAATCATCAACACATGCCCAAACCATCTTAGTCGTGTCACTTTTATCACCTACGTAATCTTTACTAAACCTACCATTTTTCTTATTTCATCATTTTCTAATCTTTCAAGTAAACCTACAAGTACAACTTTGTATGAGTGGAGGATAGTGTCATAAATTACTCAAGTAGCAGTAGCCGAGATTAAGGAACAAAGTCTATAAAGGCCCTCCCTTAGTAATACCTTCAGACTCATATTTATTATATTTTTGTATTTTATAATACAACTGGAGTTTTTATCAAGAGCTTTTATAAGGAAGGTTGATAAAGCTATTCATTGGTATTTTATGATATTCTTATTGATAGATCGAGGCAAATTATATTCAAGTAAAGATAATCAGAGAATTTGATATGAACTCACAGCGATTACTATAGATTGCCATGCAGGATTATGATAGGCCTCTAACCCACCTATGAGAGCTATTACGAAAACAAAACTTACAAGTTAATTAGCATAGATGCACAACATATCAAATATTGCATATCTTTAGTATTACTTCATTCAGTCGCTTGACTTTCTATAATCAACACACCAATAAGGTTTTGGTGGTCGATGTGGTAACGTCTCGTAACTGGTAAACACCAGACTGGGGTTCAAGGCCCACCCAAACTCGTTAGTTTCTTTGGTGCTACAACCTCACCCTCCTTGTAAGCTAATGATGGTGGGCATGTGGGAACCGATAGTTCTATCTGCTGAGTCATCAGCAGCTATTGCCTGGCCATGCTCGGTCCTAGCTTGGGTGGAGAGCGGGCTTGGGCGCTGATCATAATTATGTATATATGGTCAGTCTCTAGGGCCTTGTACTGCTCGATAATACAATATCACTTTCCTTGCCCTTCCCATTCATGAGCGGCCTTTAAACCTTTAATAGGAACCAGATCATTTTGTCTAGATATGCGAGGCTTAGATATTTTTAATACAGTCTTTTTATGAATCGTACGCTAAATTATTTAGATATGCAAGTTAAAAAAAAAAAGTTATATACAATCTCATTAATGAGACTTTCCAGCACCTGAGAATAAAAAAAAAATCATAGAAAATAATCAGTAAAAATACGTTTACGGTAATATATTAGTAATCAAACTCCACCACTTTTGGCTTGCAAAAATTATGTTACAAAGCTATGTGATATAGGTCTTTCTACCTCACACACACTACATTCCAATCTATCCAAGTGTCCAGTTTGGGGAGTTACATGGCCAGCTTAATCAAAAAAATTTTGTAGAATTTTAAATTTCATTTTACATGAAATTAACTTTAAACTCTCTTGAGCATCTTTTAGAAAAAATCGAATGCTTGCAGTATGCAATTATTAGTATTGTGACTTACTTTATTGATCTGCATTGACTCAAATATTCAATATTTTGTCTTATTCACATTAGCCTTACGAATTGTTATATCAATGATGTGAGAACAACTAAATTCCTATCATATATTTTTGGGGGGGAGTATAGGGGGAAATTCAATTTGGTGCTTTTGTTGACTCTGCAACAGTATGTACTCTAGTTTGTTGCTCATTTGGCACTCTCCTGCAATGTCCAAACTAGTATGGGGGCTTTTTGGAGTTTGCAACAGTATCCAAATTAGGTTGGTTATTTTGGAATACTCTGCAACAGTATCCAAACCGATTTGATGTTTTGGGGGACGGTTCAATCTATTTTGATGCTTTTTTGGAACATTTAAACAGCGTGCAAACTAGTTTGGCGCTCCTTTGAAGCTTTGACACAGCGTGCAAACTAGTTGGTGCTCTTTTGAAACTTTCAAACAGCGTGCAAAGTATTTGGTGCTCTTTTGAAACTTTGAAACAGCGTGCAAACTAATTGTTTTTTTTTTTTTTTTTTTGAAACTTTGAAACAGTGTGCAAACTAGTTGATGCTCTTTTGAAACTTTGAAACAGTGTGCAAACTAGTTTGATGCTCTTTTGAAACTTTGAAACAGTGTGCAAACTAGTTGATGCTCTTTTGAAACTTTGAAACTGTGTGCAAACTAGTTTGGTGCTCTTTTGAAACTTTGAAACAGTGTGCAAACTAGTTGGTGCTCTTTTGAAACTTTCAAACAGCGTGCAAAGTATTTGGTGCTCTTTTGAATCTTTGAAACAGCGTACAAACTAATTGGGTTTTTTTTTTTTTTTGAAACTTTGAAACAGTGTGCAAACTAGTTTGGTGCTCTTTTGAAACTTTGGAACAGTGTGCAAACTAGTTGATGCTCTTTTGAAACTTTGAAACTGCGTGCAAACTATTTTGTGTTTATTTTTTTGAAACTTTGAAACAGTGTGCAAACTAGTTTGGTGCTCTTTTGAAACTTTGAAACAGTGTGCAAACTAGTTTGGTGCTCTTTTGAAACTTTGAAACAAGTGTGCAAACTAATTGGTGCTCTTTTGAAACTTTGGAACAGTATGCAATCTTGTTTGTTGCTTTTTGGGGACTGCAACAGTGTCAAAACTTGTTTGGTTATTTCTGGGTATTCTGCAAATGAGAGCAAGCTAGTTTGTTGCTTTTCCGGGCTCTGCAAAATAGTTTGGTTTTTTTTTTCTGGAGTTGCAAGTATGAAAACTAGTTTTTTTTTTTTTTTCTTTTTTTTTGGGGGGGGGGTGGGGGAGGACTCTGCAATAACTTTCAAACGAAATGAATACTATGCTAGAGATACTTTTAGCTATTTTGGGAAAAAGAATTATTATGGTAAGCTAATGATCTCTATTCAACTATTCTTGTAATTTAATCTATTAATAGAAAAATATGTTAAGAACTAAATGACAGATATAATCCGGTCTCTGGAAAATTAATGTTTTCATTTCATCATGCTACACTAACAATAATGGTTTTTTTCGAGCTTATATTGACTATTCCATCAACAATTTGAAAAATTTGATTATAAGTATAGCCTTCTCAATAAATTTATTCTTCCCTTGAGAAATACGAAATGTATGGGACAGTAATGGTAAGTTCCTGTAATGAATTTTTTCATATATAATCTTCTCTCTAATAAAAAAAAAAGATAGTGGAAGCTTGAAATATTAAGTTAATAAATTGAGTCATATGTCAAGCCCTCAGAAGAATATTGGGAGTAGAATGGCATGACAGGATCAGAAATGAAACCATAAGAGAGATTACCCGAGTGCTATATGTGGATGAGGGGTAGATGGAGATGGTGTAGGCATGCTCTTCGTACTCCCCAAGAGAGATTAGTTCACAAAACATTTAATTGGGCTTCACAAGGCACTAGAAGAGTTAGAAGACACAGGCCTACATGGCTGAGGACTATGAAACGTGCAGTAAGAGATAATGAATGGAGAAGTGTTGATTTAAAAGCTCAAGATAGAGAAGACTAGCGAGATCTAACTGAGGCTCTTTGCATCAATAGGCGTAGGAGTAGATGATGATGATGATGTAATTATACTGTACATATGCCATAATTTAATATTTCAAGCTTACACTATTTTATATTAAATAGAAGGTTAAATATGAAAACATTCATCATTGAACATATATACACACACTCCCTTTCTGAGTGAGGATACCTTAACATGATGAAAGGGTTTGTTTATCGCCATGATCAGCAAGGCTGTACTAGTCAGGGTCACCCATAATAGGTTGGTTTGCTGAGAGCGATCAGATGAAAATCTCCCACCATCACCAATCGGCACTGGCTAGCGTGATAAGGAAAACTGGCGAGACCCTAGATATGATCTGATATATCTGAGGCCCTTTGTCCTGCAGTGAAATAGAAACGGCTGCATTTATTGCTGTAGTTATTGTACACATACTAGCTCTCTCTCTCTCTCTCTCTCTCTCTCTCTCTCTCTCTCTCTCTCTCTCTCTCTCTCTCTCTCTCTCTCGTAAGAACATTTCTAGCTAAAGCTTTACATCCATCGTGCAAAAAATCATGAAAATATTTTTGCACCATTTTTCTTTTGTTTTACCGCACAGCAGCTGGCATAAATAACAATAAACTCGGTCATAAAACAGGCAGTTTATTGTAGTTTTGAATGCAGCAATGAATAATAAATGTATCTATTACTTTTACTTTGCACAAAACTTTACCTAATAAAGTATGAATACTTTTCCAATGGAATATTCATACATTTTATATAATATTCAATTTATTTTTTAAATTTTCAGCTTACAAAATATACATTTTTAGCATTAACTTATTTTAATATATAATCATAATTATAATCATAATCCTTATATCATAATAATAATATGAATAAGAATAAAAATAATCATCATCATCATCATCAATAAAAAAAATAATAATAATAATGATAATAATAATACTTATTCATTATCATTAAGCTAAGTAGTTTATTAATCAAATATATAACTAACCGTGTTTTCAAGATTCTAAATGATATATACAGCGAGATTAATTTTTTTAATGTCTCTATTCTCTGAGAATAGCAACATTCACTATTATTTTTGCTTTCTGTTATGTATTATTGTAACAATGTACTATATTGTTTCAAGTGTTTCAGGTATTGCACAACATTGCATCATATTGCATGAATAAGACATGTTATGCTTTATGCATAAGAGTAATGATTTGTTTTGGTATTAGGATTCAAACATTTGTTGGTTACCTCAGATAAGATAGGATTCTTTATGATTTGTACTGGAGTAGGATTTAAGTCTTTTCAGAGCGATGCTCTTTTGTTTAGCAATGTTTTGGTTTATGAGATTTGTGTAAGACGCTCCATATGCACTTGGGAGTCAGCTGTCACAAAGTGAAGTTCATAATGTAGTCTTTTATACATTAAAGGTATATTTTATAATACCGACGTATTATTACCCATCAAGCCACATTCGACGACATCAGATGGGATCAGCTGAGAAATAATTACTAACGATTATTCATCTCTGTTCCAGGTAATTATTATGGTTAATAGAACTTCCTACCTAAGCATCCATATATTATATTTGGCGACGTTTGAGGACGACGGACAAGCAGGGAGAAGCAAGCAGGGAGAAGCATTGGAGCCTATGCACAAAGACGGCCAGCACAAGAGAAGGTCTTTGTACATCGGGAAACAAGAGTAAAATCGCCCAATGAAGATTTTACCAGCAGCAGAATAGGAATTTCATCAAATACACAAAAAGGGTGAAATTTAAAACTGGGTAGGTAGGAAGTATACTTGTGACAGTAACTTAACCTACCACAGTTATTAAGGTAAGCAAACAAAATGCCTTTTAATATTGAACCACCTCAAGCTTTCAGCGTCACTGCTGAGCCTAATTCTGTTGCAACACGATGGCAACAGTGGTGTGAGGAATTTAAGATTTATTTAGAAGCATTAGGGAACATGAAGGATGCACAAAAGAAAGCATTATTACTTCATACAGCAGGTAGGGAAGTTCGGGAAGTGTTTAAGACTTTGCAGCCTACAGATGACACAAGTGAAGCTGCAATTAAGGCACTTACCACATATTTTGCTCCTCAAGTCAATAAATTTTTTGAAAGATACCAGTTTTCAGCGCAGGCTCATCAGAAAGAAAATGAAAGTTTAGATGCATTTGTGACTAGACTAAAGAATTTAGCCGTTTCATGTGAATTTCTAGAGTTGGAGAATGTTATCATAGATCAAGTAATTGCACATTGCACATCAGAAGAGCTAAGAAAGAAATTATTGCAAGATAAAGATTTAACATTAGAAAAGGTATTGATAACAGGCAGAGCTTTAGAAACATCAAATAGGCAAAGTAACATAATAGGTAGTTCTACAAGCAATAGAATGGAAAATTCTAAAATTAATACAGTAGGTTCTAAGTGGAAAACCAATGAGAATCAGAGAAGGAATATGTCAAAGCCTAGTCATAGAAAAGTGCCTAACACTAATGTTCATAAATATCAGAATCAGGCTTATACACAGAAACAACAGGAAAAACCCAAGTGTTTTAGGTGTGGTAAAACTGATCATCTTGCATACGAAGCAAAGAAATGCCCTGCTACTGGACAGACATGCCAGAATTGCAGAAAGCTGGGTCATTTTGCAACTGCTTGTAGATTTCCTAAACAGTACGCAAAGAAAATAAATGCTACAGTTGATACTATGGGTCAAGAGAATAATGAGGAAAATGTTCATGATAATCAGGTTAGTTCAGAAACTGATTTTGCATTTCACATAAACTCAGTCAACAAAGGTGCAAAGAAACATATCATGGTAGAAGTAATTATAAATGGTAAACCAATTTTGATGCAAGTTGACACAGCAGCCGATGTATCAATTATGTCTGAGAAAATGGCTAAAAGCATTCCTAATTTGTTGTTAGAAGGTACAAATAGAGTTTTGAAAAGTTATAATGGTTTTGATATTCAGGTAATAGGTGCTTCGAACGTAGAAGTACAGTACAAAGAACAGAAATTAGAGAGAATGCCATTAACAGTAGTAAAAGGTAATGGACAAACTTTGCTAGGTTTAGATTGGCTACAGTATTTGAAGTTAGATTGGCCTAGTATTTTGAAGGTTGCAGGTAGACAAGATGAAAACAAAAATGAAATGTCTATGGATGATATCCTATCAGAGTTTCAAGACGTATTTGAAGATAAAATAGGTACAGTAAGGAACGCAAAGGCAATTTTAGTTTTGAAACCTGACAGTTCTCCTAGATTTTTTGCTCCGAGACCAGTACCGTATGCATTGAAAAGTGCAGTTGAAACAGAAATCAAGAGATTAGAAAGTGAAGGTTCTTGGGAAAAGGTTACATATTCAGATTGGGCTACACCATTAGTTCCTATTGTGAAGGAAAGTGGACAGGTTAGGTTATGTGGAGATTACAAAGTAACGTTAAATCCACAACTGCAAGTAGCTCAACATCCCTTACCAAATCCGAAAGACATGTTTGCAACTATGTCAGGATGCAGTGTTCTTTCTAAATTAGATTTAAGACAAGCATTTCAACAGCTTCCCATGGATGAAACTTCACAAGAATTATGTACAGTAAATACATCCTTAGGTTTGTTTAGGCCAAAGAGATTACCTTATGGAGTTGCAAGTAGTCCAGCTATATGGCAACAAACTATGGATAAGATTTTTTCAGGAATGCAAGGAGTATTCATTTTTATAGATGATATTTTAATTGCGGGTAAAGAAACAAGAGAACATAGAGAAAGATTGCGAACAGTTCTGAAGAAGTTGAAGGAACATAATATTAGAGTAAATAAGAACAAATGTATTTTAGAAGTTGATTCAGTGGAATACTTAGGTTTTGTAATAAATGGCAAGGGTATTCACAAAACTAAAGAGAAGATTAAAGCTGTACAATCAACAAAAGTGCCAGAAAATGTTAAGGAATTACAATCATTTCTAGGTTTAGTAACATTTTATGGGAATTTCATTCAGAATTTGTCTACAATTGCACATCCATTGTATAATCTGTTGAATAAGGGTGTAGAATGGAAGTGGACAAAAGAGTGTCAGGAATCTTTTGAAAGAATCAAGCAGGAAATAACATCACCTACATTCTTAGTACATTATCAAATGGATTTACCAGTTAAATTAGTATGTGATGCATCAAACATAGGTCTAGGTGCAGTATTATCTCATGTAAGGCCAGATGGAACAGAAAAACCAATTGCATTCACTTCTAGAGTATTGAACAAGGCAGAAAGGAATTACTCTCAAATAGAAAAGGAAGGTTTAGCATTAGTTTATGGAGTTAAAAAATTCCATATGTATCTTTATGGTAGGAAAAAGTTCACACTTGTTACAGATCATAAACCTTTATTAGCAATATTGGGTCCAAAAGCAGGTTTACCTACGTTGGTGGCTGCAAGACTACAACGTTGGGCAGTTACGTTAGCAGCGTACCACTATGATATAGAATACCGTCCAACATCAAATATGGGTAATGCAGATGCTTTATCCAGATTACCCGTAGACAAAGCTCCAGAAGAGTATGATGACAGTGTTCTGTTAATTTCAGTATATAATGTACCAATAACTGCAAAAGATGTAGCACACAGTACCAAGCAAGACCCAGTACTTAGTAAGGTTTTGGAGAGTTTAATGACAGGTAGGGACTTATGTGGAAAGGAGGAAAATTGTAAACCGTATAAGGATATATGGTATGAACTGAGTGTGACACAAGGAATAGTGATGAGAGGTTCCAGGGTAGTTATTCCTAATTCACTGAGAAATAAGGTTTTGTCTGAAATACATGCAGATCACCAAGGTATTGTAAGATCAAAGTCAATTGCGAGAACTTTTGTATGGTGGCCAGGTGTAGATAAAGATGTGGAATGTTATATAAAGAATTGTATGAATTGTGTTATGCAACAAAACAATCCTCAATTTGCTAGATTGCACCCGTGGGAGTTACCCAGGTATCCATGGCAAAGAGTGCATATAGATTTTGCAGGTCCTTTTTTGAATTATTTGTTTTTGATAGTAGTAGATGCTTACAGTAAGTGGCCAGAAATTATCCCAATGAAGACAACAACGTCTTACGCCACAATAAAAGAGTTAATGCAAATTTTTTCAACGCATGGTATTCCAGAAAGAATTGTTACAGATAATGGTCCACAATTTACCTCACAAGAGTTTAAAGAATTTTGTAATGTCAATGGTATAAAGCATACATTTTCAGCTACATATCATCCATCCACTAATGGAGAGGCTGAAAGATTTGTTCAAACGTTTAAACACAATATGAAGTGTAGAAAAACAAATTCAGGTAATATATTTTTGCATGTGTCAAAATTTTTATTGTCTTATAGAACAACGCCGCACAGCACAACAGGCGTGGCACCCTCAAATTTGTTGATGGGAAGGAGGATAAGGTGTAAGTTAGATTTGTTGTATCCAAGTTTGCAAAGTGATTTAGAAGATAAAGGGTATAAACAAGTAGCAAAGCTTCCTAATGTAAGACATTTTTTACCTTTGTCTGATGTCATGGTAAGATCGTACAACACTCCAGAGAAGTGGGTACCAGGAGAGATTGTAAGAGAGATAGGAAATTTACATTATGATGTTCGTGTTGTGATAATGTTGTAAAACGTCATGTTGATCAATTACAGCCGTTAAACAGAAAGACAGTAGAGCATGTGAGTGTTAGAGATGAGAAACTTGAAGAAGTAGTTAGATCAAATGAGTCAAGTATTAACCAAGATGGTCCAACATCCAATGTAGATTCAGAACCAATTCATGTACCAGTACAAGATGAGGTTAAAGTGCTTCCTAATAGGATTAACAGAGGAAAGCCCCCTGAGAGATTAGATTTATGAATATTTTTACAATGTCAAGTTAAGGGGGAGGAGACTGTTATGTATTATTGTAACAATGTACTATATTGTTTCAAGTGTTTCAGGTATTGCACAACATTGCATCATATTGCATGAATAAGACATGTTATGCTTTATGCATAAGAGTAATGATTTGTTTTGGTATTAGGATTCAAACATTTGTTGGTTACCTCAGATAAGATAGGATTCTTTATGATTTGTACTGGAGTAGGATTTAAGTCTTTTCAGAGCGATGCTCTTTTGTTTAGCAATGTTTTGGTTTATGAGATTTGTGTAAGACGCTCCATATGCACTTGGGAGTCAGCTGTCACAAAGTGAAGTTCATAATGTAGTCTTTTATACATTAAAGGTATATTTTATAATACCAACGTATTATTACCCATCAAGCCACATTCGACGACATCAGATGGGATCAGCTGAGAAATAATTACTAACGATTATTCATCTCTGTTCCAGGTAATTATTATGGTTAATAGAACTTCCTACCTAAGCACCCATATCTTATACTTTCATTATCCCACGCGTCAGATTTATATGTCAAAGAAGCACTCTAGTTAAATGCAAGCAGTACTGGTGAGGACACATTCCTCTATCTATCTTTCTATCTATCTATCTATCTGTCTGTCTATCTATCTATCTATCTATTTATGGCTCTGTCTATCTGTCTATCTGTCTTTCTGTATATCTATCTATCTTTCTGTCTATCTTTCTATCTTTCTGTCAAACTTTCTATCTATCTTTCTATCTATCTTTCTGTCAAACTTTCTATCTATCTTTCTGTCAAACTTTCTATCTATCTTTCTGTCTATCTTTCTATCTTTCTGTCTATCTTTCTATCTATCTTTCTGTCTATCTTTCTATCTTTCTATTTTTCTGTCAAACTTTCTATCTATCTTTCTGTCTATATTTCTATCTTTCTGTCAAACTTTCTATCTATCTTTCTGTCTATCTTACTATATATCTATATTTCTATATATCTGCCTATCTTTCTATATAGATATCTTTTTTATCAATATGCCTATCTTTCTATCTATCTTCCTACCTACCTATCTCTCTCTCTTTCTATCTTTCTATCTCTTTCTATCTATCTATCTTCCTATCTTTCTATCTGTCTATCAATCTTTTCATCTCTCTCTCTCTCTCTCTCTCTCTCTCTCTCTCTCTATATATATATATATATATATATATATATATATATATATATATATATATATATATATATATATATATATATATCTTTCTATCTCTTATCTATTTATTTTTCTCTTTATCCATCTTTTTATCCATCTGTTTATCTTCTATATATCTATCTTTCTATCTATCTGTGTCTTTCTACCAATCTTTCTATCTTTCTATCTACCTTTCTATCTATCTACCTTTCCATCAATCTATCTTTCTATCTACCTTTCTATCTATCTACCTTTCCATCAATCTATCTTTCTATCTACCTTTCTATCTATCTACCTTTCCATCAATCTATCTTTCTATCTACCTTTCTATCTATCTACCTTTCCATCAATCTATCTTTCTATTTACCTTTCTATCAATCTGTCTTTCCATCAATCTATATTTCTATCTACCTTTCTATCTATCTACCTTTCCAGCAATCTGTCTTTCTATCTACCTTTCTATCTATCTACCTTTCCAGCAATCTGTCTTTCTATCTACCTTTCTATCTATCTACCTTTCCAGCAATCTGTCTTTCTATCTACCTTTCTATCTATCTACCTTTCCAGTAATCTGTCTTTCTATCTACCTTTCTATCTATCTACCTTTCCATCAAGCTATCTTTCTATTTACCTTTCTATCAATCTACCTTTCCATCAATCTATATTTCTATCTACCTTTCTATCTATCTACCTTTCCAGCAATCTGTCTTTCTATCTACCTTTCTATCTATCTACCTTTCCAGCAATCTGTCTTTCTATCTACATTTCTATCTATCTACCTTTCCAGCAATCTGTCTTTTTATCTACCTCTCTATCTATCTACCTTTCTATCTATATACCTTTCCATCAATCTATCTTTCTATCTACCTTTCTATCTATCTACCTTTCCATCAATCTATCTTTTTATCTACCTTTCTATCTATCTACCTTTCCATCAATCCATATTTCTATCTACCTTTCTATCTATCTATCTTTTCAGCAATCTGTCTTTCTATCTGCCTTTCTATATATCTACCTTTCTATCCTTCTACCTTTCCATCAATCTACATTTCTATCTACCTTTCCATCCTTCTACCTTTCCATCAATCTACATTTCTATCTACCTTTCTATCTATCTACCTTTCCATCAATCTATCCTTCTATCTACCTTTCTATCTATCTACCTTTCCATCAATCTATCTTTCTATCTACCTTTCTATCTATCTACCTTTCCATCAATCTATATTTCTATCTACCTTTCCAGCAATCTGTCTTTCTATCTACCTATCTATCTATCTACCTTTCTAACTATCTACCTTTCCATCAATCTATCTTCCTATCTACCTTTCTATCTATCTACCTTTCCATCAATTTATCTTTCTATCTACATTTCTATCTATCTACCTTTCCATCAATTTATCTTTCTATCTACCTTTCTATCTATCTACCTTTCCAGCAATCTGTCTTTCTATCTGCCTTTCTATCTATCTACCTTTCTATCCTTCTACCTTTCTATCTATCTACCTTTCCATCAATCTTTCTATCTATCTACCTTTCCATCAATCTATCTTTCTATCCACCTTTCTATTTATCTACCTTTCCATCAATCTATATTTCTATCTACCTTTCTATCTATCTACCATTCCATCAATCTATCTTTCTATCTACCTTTCTATCTATCTACCTTTCCATCAATCTATCTTTCTATCTACCTTTCTATCTATCTACCTTTCCATCAATCTATCTTTCTACCTACCTTTCTATCTATCTACCTTTCCATCAATCTATATTTCTATCTACCTTTCTATCTATCTACCTTTCCATCAATCTATCTTTCTATCTACCTTTCTATCTATCTACCTTTCCATCAATCTATCTTTCTATCTACCTTTCTATCTATCTACCTTTCCATCAATCTATCTTTCTACCTACCTTTCTATCTATCTACCTTTCCATCAATCTATCTTTCTATATACCTTTCTATCTACCTACCTACCTTTCTATCTATCTACCTTTCCATCAATCTATCTTTCTATCTACCTTTCATCAACCTATCAATCAACTCATGCCTACCTCTCCCTTAACACCTGACAACATATTCTCAAACTCTTAATTTTTAACTTTATTCCAAACGATGAATTGTTTGAAATATTCAAACTGGGCTCGGAACGAATTTAAAATCTTCGGCTGCTATTCAGTGCACATGGTCTGTCTCCCCTCATACACCTGTCAAACATTTTGACAGGCCATTTCAAACAGAAGGGGAGGATTTAATGTCAGGAGATATCATACGAGGAAAGGAAGTTGATTTTACAATCGAAAGAGAAGTTATGTTCAGCATTTGTTGTTATTATTATTATTATTATTATCATTATTATTATTATCATTATTATTATTATTATTATTATTATTGTTGTTGTTGTTGTTGTTGTTGTTATTATTACTATTATTATTTATTATTATTGTTGTTGTTGTTGCTGTTTTTTTTTGTTATTTATTATTGTTATTCATTATTATTATTATTGTTGTTGTTTTTGTTGTTGTTGTTGTTATTACTATTATTATTATTCATTATTATTGTTGTTGTTGTTTGTTCTGTTATTATCATTGTCATTGCTATTTTTATTATTATTATTATTATTATTATTATTATTATTATCATTATTATTATTATCAATTCCAAATAACCCTATCACAAATGTTGCAATAAAATTAGCTTTAAGAGATAGAAAGGAAAGGAAATTGATTTTACAATCGAAAGAGAAGTTATGTTCAGCATTTGTTGTTGTTATTATTATTATTATTATTATTATTATTGTTGTTGTTGTTGTTGTTGTTGTTACTATTATTCATTATTATTGTGGTTGTTGTTGTTGTTGTTGTTGTTATTTATCATTATTATTCATTATTCTTGTTGTTGTTGTTATTACTATTATTATTATTCATTATTGTTGTTGTTGTTATTATTACTAATTAAAATAACCATATCACAAATTTTTTAATAAAGTTAGCTTTAAACGATAGAAACTCCGATTTTAGATTCAATTAAGGCGTCAGTAAAATAGAATTAGATGAAATTACCATGAAATGGCTACTTCCCATTTTCTATAACAAAGACAGAAATATGAAGAAAACTGAGTTCAGTCGAAGTGACTAAATAGCGCTTGAGTAATTAGTCGTTAGGAAGTATTATTCAACACGTTTTTAATTTATTCATTTTCCTTGTCTGGTTCATTTCCTTATTATTTTGTTATTAACTACATGATTTTCTATATTAGATACTTTTTAAATGTGCAAATAACCTTGAGGAACAATACCATCAAATAATTTAAAACTTGGCATCATATATAATTCAACTACTTGCTGAAGAATTATTTGAAAACTCTTCAATCTCTCGAAACTACTGATACATAAAATCAATAACTTCCCTTCTTTGTTTATTCCATCACACACTAGTTATAAGAAAAGTTTATCCATCGAAAAGTTAAAAGTTGAAAACGAATTTTATTGGCTGTGAGAACAGGGAGTTTGAATGTTCGAACTCGATTGTAAATTTATTACAGAAGATAACTGTAGAATGAAAATTTTTTTTTTCTTTTATCGTCGTGTAAGAGAATTTTTTCAATATGAATAAAGCTTTGATTTGCAATAAGGAACCTGGATAAAATCAAAGCTGTCTTGTTTATAAGAAAGGCAGCTTATTATCGGGTAAATGGGGAGGGTTGGCAGCAGGTTAGGCATCCGGCCATGAAAAATTAGCCAAAACCAATATGACCAGAGAAAAAAGTGAGATTATAATTAATGTTAGGGCAATTATATGATGAAGTGTGGAACAGAGGTAGATGGAGAACGGTGGCCAGAAACATCGACCCCACATAATGTAGGAAAAGATGCAGACAAAGAAGAAGAAGGAGAAAAAGCTTATTATCGGGTTATTAAAATTTTGATTAGAAAAAAACAAAAGCTGATTAAAAACAAAGCTACGTATCTTACTTATTTAAAAGACAGCTTATTTAGTGTGTTATCAAAGCTTTGATTCGATAAACGGATGCTCGAATGCTGAATGCATTAGCTTGTTTATATGAAGGACAGCTTATTATTGGGTTATTAAAGCTTTGATTCAAGAAACGGATGTTCGAATGCTGGATACATTAACTTGTTTATATGAAGGACAGCTTATTATGGGGTTATTAAAGCTTTGATTCAAGAAACGGATGCTCGAATGCTGAATACACTAACTTGTGTATATGAAGGACAGCTTATTATTGGGTTATTAAAGCTTTGATTCCAGAAACGGATGCTCGAATACTGAATGCACGAACTTGTTTGTATGAAGGACAGCTTATTATTGGGTTACTAAAGCTTTGATTCGAGAAACGGATGCTCGAATGCTGAATGCACGAACTTGTTTATAGGAAGGACAGCTTATTATTGGGTTATTAAAGCTTTGATTCAAGAAACGGATGTTCGAATGCTAAATACATTAACTTGTTTATATGAAGGACAGCTTATTATGGAGTTATTAAAGCTTTGATTCAAGAAACGGATGCTCGAATGCTGAATACACTAACTTGTGTATATGAAGGACAGCTTATTATTGGGTTATTAAAGCTTTGATTCGAGAAACGGATGCTCGAATGCTGAATGCACGAACTTGTTTGTATGAAGGACAGCTTATTATTGGGTTATTAAAGCTTTGATTCCAGAAACGGATGCTCGAATGCTGAATGCACGAACTTGTTTATAGGAAAGACAGCTTATTATTGGGTTATTAAAGCTTTGATTCCAGAAACGGATGCTCGAATGCTGAATGCACGAACTTGTTTATAGGAAGGACAGCTTATTATTGGGTTATTAAAGCTTTGATTCCAGAAACGGATGCTCGAATGCTGAATGCACGAACTTGTTTATAGGAAGGACAGCTTATTATTGGGTTATTAAAGCTTTGATTCCAGAAACGGATGCTCGAATGCTGAATGCACGAACTTGTTTATAGGAAGGACAGCTTATTATTGGGTTATTAAAGCTTTGATTCAAGAAACGGATGCTCGAATGCTGAATGCACGAACTTGTTTGTATGAAGGACAGCTTATTATTGGGTTATTAAAGCTTTGATTCGAGAAACGGATGCTCGAATGCTGAATACACTAACTTGTTTATATAAAGGACAGCTTATTATTGGGTTATTAAAGCTTTGATTCGAGAAACGGATGCTCGAATGCTGAATACACTAACTTGTTTTTATGAAGGAGAGCTTATTATTGGGTTATTAAAGCTTTGATTCAAGAAACAGATGCTCGAATGCTGAATGCACGAACTTGTTTGTATGAAGGACAGCTTATTATTGGGTTATTAAAGCTTTGATTCCAGAAACGGATGCTCGAATGCTAAATACACTAACTTGTGTATATGAAGGACAGCTTATTATTGGGTTATTAAAGCTTTGATTCGAGAAACGGATGCTCGAATGCTGAGTACATCAACTTGTGTATATGAAGAACAGCTTATTATGGGGTTATTAAAGCTTTGATTTGTAAAACGGATGCTCGAATGCTGAATACATTAACTTGTTTATAGGAAGGACAGCTTATTATTGGGTTATTAAAGCTTTGATTCAAGAAACGGATGTTCGAAGCTGAATACATTAACTTGTTTATATGAAGGATAGCTTATTATGGGGTTATTAAAGCTTTGATTAAAGAAACGGATGCTCGAATGCTAAGTTCACTAACTTGTTTGTATGAAGGACAGCTTATTATTGGGTTATTAAAGCTTTGATTCGAGAAACGGATGCTCGAATGCTGAATACACTAACTTGTTTTTATGAAGGAGAGCTTATTATTGGGTTATTAAAGCTTTGATTCAAGAAACGGATGTTCGAAGCTGAATACATTAACTTGTGTATATGAAGAACAGCTTATTATGGGGTTATTAAAGCTTTGATTCAAGAAACGGATGCTCGAATGCTGAATACACTAACTTGTGTATATGAAGGATAGCTTATTATTGGGTTATTAAAGCTTTGATTCAAGAAACGGATGCTCGAATGCTGAATGCACGAACTTGTTTGTATGAAGGACAGCTTATTATTGGGTTATTAAAGCTTTGATTCCAGAAACGGATGCTCGAATGCTGAATACACTAACTTGTGTATATGAAGGACAGCTTATTATTGGGTTATTAAAGCTTTGATTCAAGAAACGGATGCTCGAATGCTGAATACACTAACTTGTGTATATGAAGAACAGCTTATTATTGGGTTATTAAAGCTTTGATTCAAGAAACGGATGCTCGAATGCTAAATACACTAACTTGTGTATATGAAGGACAGCTTATTATTGGGTTATTAAAGCTTTGATTCGAGAAACGGATGCTCGAATGCTGAGTACATCAACTTGTGTATATGAAGAACAGCTTATTATGGGGTTATTAAAGCTTTGATTCAAGAAACGGATGCTCGAATGCTGAATACACTAACTTGTGTATATGAAGGACAGCTTATTATTGGGTTATTAAAGCTTTGATTCAAGAAACGGATGCTCGAATGCTAAATTCACTAACTTGTTTGTATGAAGGAGAGCTTATTATTGGGTTATTAAAGCTTTGATTCGAGAAACGGATGCTCGAATGCTGAATACACTAACTTGTTTTTATGAAGGAGAGCTTATTATTGGTTATTAAAGCTTTGATTCAAGAAACGGATGCTCGAATGCTGAATACATTAACTTGTGTATATGAAGAACAGCTTATTATGGGGTTATTAAAGCTTTGATTCAAGAAACGGATGCTCGAATGCTGAATACACTAACTTGTGTATATGAAGGACAGCTTATTATTGGGTTATTAAAGCTTTGATTCAAGAAACGGATGCTCGAATGCTGAATGCACGAACTTGTTTGTATGAAGGACAGCTTATTATTGGGTTATTAAAGCTTTGATTCGAGAAACGGATGCTCGAATGCTGAATACACTAACTTGTTTATATGAAGGACAGCTTATTATTGGGTTATTAAAGCTTTGATTCGAGAAACGGATGCTCGAATGCTGAATACACTAACTTGTTTTTATGAAGGAGAGCTTATTATTGGGTTATTAAAGCTTTGATTCAAGAAACGGATGCTCGAATGCTGAATGCACGAACTTGTTTGTATGAAGGACAGCTTATTATTGGGTTATTAAAGCTTTGATTCGAGAAACGGATGCTCGAATGCTGAAATTCACTAACTTGTGTATATGAAGGACAGCTTATTATTGGGTTATTAAAGCTTTGATTCGAGAAACGGATGCTCGAATGCTGAATACATTAACTTGTTTATATGAAGGACAGCTTATTATTGGGTTATTAAAGCTTTGATTCTAGAAACGGATGCTCGAATGCTGAGTACATCAACTTGTTGTATATGAAGGAACAGCTTATTATGGGGTTATTAAAGCTTTGATTCGAGAAACGGATGCTCGAATGCTGAATACATTAACTTGTTTATATGAAGGACAGCTTATTATGGGGTTATTAAAGCTTTGATTCGAGAAACGGATGTTCGAAGCTGAATACATTAACTTGTTTATATGAAGGACAGCTTATTATGGGGTTATTAAAGCTTTGATTCGAGAAACGGATGCTCGAATGCTGAGTACATCAACTTGTGTATATGAAGAACAGCTTATTATGGGGTTATTAAAGCTTTGATTCGAGAAACGGATGTTCGAAGCTGAATACATTAACTTGTTTATATGAAGGACAGCTTATTATTGGGTTATTAAAGCTTTGATTCGAGAAACGGATGCTCGAATGCTGAGTACATTAACTTGTGTATATGAAGAACAGCTTATTATGGGGTTATTAAAGCTTTGATTCGAGAAACGGATGTTCGAAGCTGAATACATTAACTTGTTTATATGAAGGACAGCTTATTATGGGGTTATTAAAGCTTTGATTCGAGAAACGGATGCTGAATGCTGAAGTACATTAACTTGTGTATATGAAGAACAGCTTATTATGGGGTTATTAAAGCTTTGATTCGAGAAACGGATGTTCGAAGCTGAATACATTAACTTGTTTATATGAAGGACAGCTTATTATGGGGTTATTAAAGCTTTGATTCGAGAAACGGATGTTCGAATGCTGAATACATTAACTTGTTTATATGAAGGACAGCTTATTATGGGGTTATTAAAGCTTTGATTCGAGAAACGGATGCTCGAATGCTGAGTACATTAACTTGTGTATATGAAGAACAGCTTATTATGGGGTTATTAAAGCTTTGATTCGAGAAACGGATGTTCGAATGCTGAATACATTAACTTGTTTATATGAAGGACAGCTTATTATGGGGTTATTAAAGCTTTGATTCGAGAAACGGATGCTCGAATGCTGAGTACATTAACTTGTGTATATGAAGAACAGCTTATTATGGGGTTATTAAAGCTTTGATTCGAGAAACGGATGTTTGAATGCTGAATACATTAACTTGTTTATATGAAGGACAGCTTATTATGGGGTTATTAAAGCTTTGATTCGAGAAACGGATGTTCGAATGCTGAATACATTAACTTGTGTATATGAAGAACAGCTTATTATGGGGTTATTAAAGCTTTGATTCGAGAAACGGATGCTCGAATGCTGAGTACATCAACTTGTGTATATGAAGAACAGCTTATTATGGGGTTATTAAAGCTTTGATTCGAGAAACGGATGTTCGAATGCTGAATACATTAACTTGTTTATATGAAGGACAGCTTATTATGGGGTTATTAAAGCTTTGATTCGAGAAACGGATGCTCGAATGCTGAGTACATCAACTTGTGTATATGAAGAACAGCTTATTATGGGGTTATTAAAGCTTTGATTCGAGAAACGGATGTTCGAATGCTGAATACATTAACTTGTTTATATGAAGGACAGCTTATTATGGGGTTATTAAAGCTTTGATTCGAGAAACGGATGCTCGAATGCTGAGTACATCAACTTGTGTATATGAAGAACAGCTTATTATGGGGTTATTAAAGCTTTGATTCGAGAAACGGATGTTCGAATGCTGAATACATTAACTTGTTTATATGAAGGACAGCTTATTATGGGGTTATTAAAGCTTTGATTCGAGAAACGGATGCTCGAATGCTGAGTACATCAACTTGTGTATATGAAGAACAGCTTATCATGGGGTTATTAAAGCTTTGATTCGAGAAACGGATGTTCGAATGCTGAATACATTAACTTGTTTATATGAAGGACAGCTTATTATGGGGTTATTAAAGCTTTGATTCGAGAAACGGATGCTCGAATGCTGAGTACATCAACTTGTGTATATGAAGAACAGCTTATTATGGGGTTATTAAAGCTTTGATTCGAGAAACGGATGTTCAAATGCTGAATATATTAACTTGTTTATATGAAGGACAGCTTATTATGGGGTTATTAAAGCTTTGATTCGAGAAACGGATGCTCGAATGCTGAGTACATCAACTTGTGTATATGAAGAACAGCTTATCATGGGGTTATTAAAGCTTTGATTCGAGAAACGGATGCTCGAATGCTGAGTACAATAACTTGTGTATATGAAGAACAGCTTATTATGGGGTTATTAAAGCTTTGATTCGAGAAACGGATGCTCGAATGCTGAATACATTAACTTGTTTATATGAAGGACAGCTTATTATGGGGTTATTAAAGCTTTGATTCGAGAAACGGATGCTCGAATGCTGAATACATTAACTTGTTTATATGAAGGACAGCTTATTATGGGGTTATTAAAGCTTTGATTCTAGAAACGGATGCTCTAATGCTGAGTACATTAACTTGTGTATATGAAGAACAGCTTATTATGGGGTTATTAAAGCTTTGACACAAAGGCCTCGGTTAGATTTCACCAGTCGTCTCTATCATGAGCTTTTAAATCAATACTTCTCCATTCAACATTTACTTCACGCTTCATAGTCCTCAGCCATGTAGGGCTGGGTCTTCCAACTCTTCTAGTCCCTTGTGGAGCCCAGTTGAAAGTTTGGTGGACTATTCTCTCTTACTTTTAACTTACTGAAAAATATACATTTATGTTTTTTTTTTTTTGTTGTAATGTTTTACCAACCATAAATGACACCATAGGTGAATAATCATTACATATCTCCATGCAATGATAAACAATAAACATATTATTTTCATTATATAGATTTTCTGTCTTTTATATATATACTGTATATATATATACATATATATATATATATATATATATATATATTGATCAATATATATATATATATATATATATATATATATATTCATATACATATATATATATATACCTGTATATATATATATATATATATATATATATATATATATATATATATATATATATATATACATACATAGATAGATATATATTCATATATATATATATATATATATATATATATATATATATATATATATATATATATATATATATATCTATATCTATATCTATATCTATATCTATATCTATATCTATATCTATATCTATATCTATATCTATATCTATATCTATATCTATATCTATATCTATATCTATATCTATATCTATATATATATATATATATATATATATATATATATATATATATATATATAGAAATAATTTTCTACCTCATACTTGGGATCGAACGCTAGCCCCTTCTAATGAAAGGCCAGGTCGAAACCAACCATGCCACAAGAGGCCATAAAAGAAATCGGAACCTAATGCTACCCAGCAGTTCGAGGATTTACCTGGCGAGACATCAGTCTCTTACCAGCGAGTTTTACCCGATTTCCCGGCCCACCACGTGACACAATTGGTAGTAATTCATTCAAATTACCTCTAATGAGTCAATATGGATAAATATCAACACAACATCGTGTTCAAATAGAAATAAATTTCTACCTCATACTTGGGATCGAACGCTGGTAAGAGACTGATGTCTCGCCAGGTAAATCCTCGAACTGCTGGGTAGCGTTAGGTTCCGATTTCTTTTATGGCCTCTCGTGGCATGGTTGGTTTCGACCTGGCCTTTCATTAGAAGGGGCTAGCGTTTGATCCTAAGTATGAGGTAGAAATTTATTTCTATTTGAACACGATGTTGTGTTGATATTTATCCATATATTTAACACAATTTTCATAAACAATTGGTATTAAACCCATGGTATTTTTTACTGAATTTCAATGCATAGAAGCAATCAACTCATAATATTCATCGTCACTTCTGACATCTTCATTTCCTGATGACAAAAAAAAATATAAGAAAATGTCTCTCTCTCTCTCTCTCTCTCTCTCTCTCTCTCTCTCTCTCTCTCTCTCTCTCTCTCTCTCTCTCTCTCTCTCTCTAAAACTCCATTGTAATTACATGAATCACATCAACCGACAAGGTACTGAGAGACATGGCATTTAATATGCTGGTCCAAATTGAAATGTTGAATTCTGTGATTAAGTCCGATCTTAAAAATCAAAGCACCATCAACAGTAACAATCAAAATCAATTGTATAAACCTTGCCAGAGACCGACAGAGGATTTATTGGTCCCAAGCAATCTTTTATTATTATTATTATTATTATTATTATTATTATTATTATTATCATCAGCTAAGCTACTATCCTATTTGGAAAAGCAGGATGCTATAATTATGCCCAAGGCCTCCAACGGGGAAAAATAGCCCAGTGAGGAAAGGAAATAAGGTAATAAATAAATGATGCAAGAAGTAATGAAACACTAAAATAAAATATTTTAAAAACATTAACAATATTAGAACAGATATTTGATATATAAAGTGTAAAAGGACATGTCAGCCTGTTCAACATAAAAACATTTGCTGCGAATTTGAACTTTTTAAGTTCTACTGATTTGACTACCCAATTAGGAAAATCATTCCACAACTTGTTCTCATTTAATGCTTAAAAGAACATCATCAAAGGCCTCAGAAATGCCATTATTCATGTCTAGGGTTTTTAAAGGTTTAAAGGCCACCCATGAATGGCAGAGGCAAGGGACAGTGATATTTCACAATCAATGCCCAAGAGACTGACCATATATGATCAGCGCCCGAGCCCCCTCTCCAGCCAAGGAGGGCCAGGCAATGGCTGCTGATGACAGCAGATAGACCTATAGGCTCCCCCAAATCCCGCATCCTTAGGTCACGAGGATGATGAGGCTGCAGCGACCAAAGGAACCGACGTCGGCCAGTGTGGATTGGTGATAGTGGGAGATTTCCCGTTGGATCGCTCACAGCAAACCAACCTAGTATGGGTGACCTTCACTAGTACAGCTTAGTTGATCGTGATACAAATACCCTTTTCTACATGTTAAGGTATCCCCTATTAAAGAGGTAAATTCCTTAATGAATTAATTTCTAATAAGTTTCATCGTTTATTGCCTATCGGTTTAAAGTGTCATGCATGAAATATATATTTTGCAACGAGTCAGTTGCAGATCTTTGCAGACTGCGTGCCAAAATGTATCTGTCAATCAAAAGAAAATTATATTTCATCTCCCACGTCAATCTTCATAAAGGAATTGTAAAAGCAATGTCGTTTATGCATATCAATAATTTGATGTGATTTTTTTTTCTTTTTTTCTTTATATATATATATATATATATATATATATATATATATATATATATATATATATATATATGTATATATATATATATATATATATATATATATATACATATATATATATATATATATATATATATATACTTACATACATACATAGAGTATTCATTGTTATTGTTATTGTTATTGTTATTATGGTTATTATTATTATCAAAAATTATTTCAACCGGAAACTCTTCGTAAAAATATAATGCTCTCAACCGTATTTCCGTAAAATACAGGAGACCGTAATTTTGCATTACTTTATTATTTTCTACGGGTTGGTGACCATAATATCACTATTTTTAAAACGGTAAAAATCCTGGAATAAATACTGCCATACATTTATCGTTTTTTTTTTTTTTCAATACAAATGTTCAACAGTGTATGTTTCAGAATTTATTCAAAAAGCAAATTCTAAAGCAAGAAAAATAAACTACGAAGTAAATAAGAGTTTCGTGACTTTGATGAATGTGTTGTCATTTCCCTAACAGGACAAGACAACATGTTTTTCAAGACCTGGCTGAAAAATTGCAAAAATATTTGGGTATACGAAAATTGGTGGTTGTTAGCATTTGTAGAGAAAAAAAAATAGCAGCAATTGAAGAGTGTGTGTGTGTGTATATTGTATATATATATATATATATATATATATATATATATATATATATGTGAATATATATATATATAAAAATTTATAAATATATAAATTTTTCCGGTCACGCCATGGTCTCCCCGTCCCTCGGGAAGCTGGAGAGAGAGAGAGTAGTCATATCCTAGTAAAAGGGAGGTGTGTGCGTGTGTGTATATTACCTAAGTATTAAGCTGTAATTTTTAACGGGTCTTTTACACTAGTATATATATATATATATATATATATATATATATATATATATATGTGTGTGTGTATACATATATACATATACATAATATATATATATATATATATATATATTATATATATATATATATATATATATATATATATATATATATATATATATATTATAAATATATATATAAATATATGTACATATATATAGATATATATACATATATATAAATATATATACATATATTTAGATATATATACATATATATATATATATATATATATATATACTTATATATTATATATACTATATATATATATATATATATATATATATATATATATATATATATATATTATATATATATATATATATATATATATATATTATATATATATATATATACATTAAATTGTGGTACAATTGACAAGATCTTTATAAAAGTGTCAGTAGATTTTGAACTTCGAAGATAACATTAAACAACCATTAGAATAGATAAAAACTAACGCTGTTTATTTTTAAACATATGACTCATGTTTTAATTCAAGACACTCTAAATTCTAATATATTAAAGTAATTTCAGATTACATTTGTTTTAAAATTAAGAACAATGTAACAATCGTTAATAGCTTGTTAAGATATATAAACAAACCACCTTAACTGTAGTTGTCTTTTTTTTCTTTTTTTTTCACGGAGACTTTGAGGTTTTTCTTTGTACCTTTTTATTTAAAACTCGTAATTATTTGTATTCAGAAGAAAAGGAAGGAAGGTGGTCCATTCCAAAGCTGAAGAGGAATTTTATTTTCCGTGAATGTAATTATTTATCCATTATCATATATACAGGGGAGATACATACATACATACATACATACATACATATGTATGTATATTGTGTGTATATGTATACATATGTTTAAATATATTTATGTACGTGTACATATTTATATATACATCTGTAAATATGTGTATTTATTTTTTCATGGATACATTTGTATGTTTATATTCATGTATAACAGAATAATAAAATAGTAACTTTGCCTTTTTTAATTTTATACACTTTTATACATAATATGAGAATACACTGTTTTTCGAACATGATATTTGTATAGTGGATACAATAAGAAAAATATTAAATAAAACTATAACATTATATTTATATCTAAGAAATGTAGCTACAATTATTCCATACCTTAATGATTATGAAATAAATCAATACTAAAGGCAAACTATATAACAAAATTACCCGTAAGACTCAAACTATTTAAAATACTATTCGGTGAACTGTTGAATTGGTAATATAACGTCTTTTCGCTGTTTTCCTTTCTCTAATACAAAGAAACACTGTAATGGCAGGGTCCAGTTTGTGTATTGCTTTACAAAGGACTTAGAAGTCATCCCGTGTAAAGCTACGGTCTTGGTGTGAGTTGATCTATCAGTGTCCAAAAAATTGTGTTTCGTCTTAAGAATTTCACGTACCTGAATACCGGGATTCACAATTGGGACGAAGTGAATTCGTAAACTTCATATGAAGATCAACCTAAAGGTAAGGGTTTATTCCTAGTCAATCAAGAAGTAATTGTGAATTTATTGGGTTGTGGCGGCCGAGGTGGTAACGTCCCTGACTAGTGAACGCCAGACTAGGGTTTGAGTCCCGCTCAGACGCTTTAGTTTCTTTAGTCGCTTCAACCTCACCATCCTTGTGAGCTAAGGATTGGCTGTTTGGGGGAGCCTATAGGCATATCTGCTGAGTCATCAGCAGCCATTACCTGGCCCTCCTTGGTCCTAGCTTGGATGGGGAGGGGGCTTGGGCGCTGATCATATGGATATATATTCAATCTCTAGAGCATTGTCCTGCTCGATAGGGCAATGTCACTGTCCCTTGCCTCTGCCATTCATTAGCAGCCTTTAAACCTTTAAAATCGGATCAAAAGGTTTTCCAAAATGTGGTAGGTTTCTATATCTGTCATTTGGTACAGTTAGAATTGCAATTGTGAATTTATTGTTAATCGAAACTTGATTTGTATATCTGGTGTTCTTTGGTAAGGTAAAAAGTGCAATCTCTGGAGTGAAATATATATTAAGAGAGGATTTAAGAATTTAATTAATATGACTGGAAAATATGATCGTAGTTTCCTTCGCCAGTATATAATTCCCTTAACTTATACGATGTATTCAGAACAGACATTATATGCTTGGCTGACGTGATTTTTTTTGTCTCTTAATTTTAAAAAGAACTGGAATAAATTAACAAACATCATAATCTTTGTTAACGCGAATTTTTTAATCTGTTAATTTTGTATAGGACTGAAGAAATGAACAAAAACCATAAGCTTTGTTAACGCGAATTTTTAAATCTGCCAATTTTGTACAGAACTGAAGAAATGAACAAACACCATAAGCTTCGTTAACGCAAAACTTTTAATCTTTAAATTTTGTACAGAAAGAAATTTTAAGAAATGGAGACATAATTCAGTGCTGGTGAATTTCTAAACTGCTGTAGAAAACTGTTTATATATTACAATAGTTTTGTCGGAAAACTAAGTTTGAAATAGTTTCACAAGTAAATTTGATTTTCGAATAATGTCCTTAAACATTCAAGGAATTTGTATGTATATTCAACTTATACTTTTCAAATTTATGAATTTTCCATTTACTTGTATTGAATGAAATGCATTTTAATCTCTGTACGGTAATTATCTATCCAATGGTCCTTCAAGTAGCATATTCCATCCTGTTCGTAATACTAGGCACGCAGTTAATTCTAATAGGCCGGCCTTCTCCATCATGAGGCATAATACTACACAGTATTCTAGAAGTTTTATTCCAGATGTTACCAAGTTGAGGAATGATCTTCCTAATCGGATAGTTGAATCGGTAGATCTTCAAAAGTTTAAAGTTGGAGCAAATGTTTTCACGTTGACCTGGCTGACATGAGTCTTTTTATAGTCTATAAATGACGTATCTGTTTTTGACGTTGTTAATAGTTTATATAGGACATATCTGTTTTGACGTTGTTACTGTTTTTAGAATGACATTTTTATTTTATTCTCATTTATTTATTTCCTTATTTCCTTTCCTCGCTGGGCTATTTTTCCCTATTTGAGCCCTTGGGCTTATAGCATCTTGCTTTTCCAACTAGGGTTGTGGCTTGGCTAATAATAATAATAATAATAATAATAATAATAATAATAATAATAATAATAATAATAATAATAATAATAATAATAATAATAATAATGTGGTTAGCACAGCGACAAGAGAGCGGCGACCACATATTGGTTAATTCTATCTATCTTGGTTATACCATAAAAACGTTATTCGTGGTTTCAATGTGTAGAATATATGTGAATAATAAATACACAGCATAATGGTTAATTCTATCAATCTCGATTATACCCAATAAATGTTATCTGTGGTTTCATTGTGTAGAATGTCTGTAAATAACTACACATCATAATTGTCCATAACAACAGTTTCAGGAACATTTCAAAAACCAAATCGTTAACAAATTTATATTTTTTCCGCCATATATCAATTGATTGTATAGGGTAAAATATTTTTGCCAGAATATCCCAGGTTAAGTTAATACTTATAAAGGATATAATTGATCTAATTGCTCAAAGTGAGCTATTTCGCTCGGGAATTTTAGCTAAACAATATAGGTCCCGAATTCATAAACAAACAGTTTGTGGTGCTGTTTTGGTATTCGATCTCATTTATGGCGTGATCTCGGAAATTATTCCTTTGCTTTGGTATACGATCTCGATATTTTCAATAGGTAAAATAAACAATAATATAAAATCTAATGGTTCTTGCTTCGCCGTGCGCTCGCTTCGCTCGCAAAAAAATTAAATCAAGCTCGGTTAAAAATTTGCATAAAAAACGGTAAATGTTTGGCAACAATTATTCCATGATTTTTAACGTTTTAGAAACAGATATATTACTTGCTTACTTTACTTACTTTGATGGCTGCTTTTCCGGTCCCATACAGCAGGGGAACCCCACTCTCTACAGGACCTCCAGTGTCGTTTTACCTTGTTAGTTTAGCGTATTTAATGTTTCATATCGCGTATTGTTCATTTAGTGTTAAATCGTCACTGTCAAAGGACTCATGAAATAAGAAAGTCTTCAGTTTCCTCTTGAAAAGCCTTAATGTCTTCAATCATTCGAATGTTTCGTGGGAGCTTATTATATAGTCTCGGGGCCGCATATTTATAGGCTCTGGAGCCTAAAGTAGACACAAATTTTGGTTTTACGGTCGCCAACCTGTAAAAGATAATAACAAAGTTAGGTAAAAATTACGGTCGTCTGTATTTTACTGAAATACGGTTGAGAACAGCATATTTTTTACGGAGAATTTTCCATTAAGATTACGGTTGTTTCTAACACTGTGGCAAGCGGTAATGTTGAGCCTCGCTCTCTAACATAAATTATTAGTATTTCTTAGATTATTATTCCCGTTATATATATTTTTTTTTCTTTATTAAATCTAATGGTTCTTGCTTCGCCATTAAGTGAAGTGCGATCGCAACAATCGGGTGAGATCGCATACCAAAGCAAAAACACGACTTTTAAGATCGTATACCAAAAATATTTATCCATTTTTATGCATCAACTTGTTCGATTTAAGCTTTTGAGTATTTATTCTGGTAGACATAATTGCTTTATCTTGGTGTTTCGTTTATTCATTTATGTCTGAGGCTGATAAATGTTTAATTTCCTTCGTTTGTGTTTTTTGCTTGGAAAAGTCCCTGTCATCGTTTTCTGAAAGAAAAAAAATATTAAGATTCTTGGAGATTTAACAAATATTCATCAAGGAGAGAGAGAGGTAGAGAGGGGGAAAAGTAGAGTACTAGAGGGCTGAGAGATAGTAGTAGGGAGGGGGGAAGAGGGAGACTTATTTTTTACGAGAGAGAGAGAGAGAGAGAGAGAGAGAGAGAGAGAGAGAGAGAGAGAGAGAGAGAGAGCTCGACAGAGGAAGTGTGAACGTTTTTACTGAGAGAGAGAGAGAGAGAGAGAGAGAGAGAGAGAGAGAGGGGGGGGGGGTCGAGGTAGCAAAAACTCGAGAGGGGGAACTCGGCAGAGAGGAATTAGAACTATTTTATGAGAGGGAGGGAGAGAGAGGGAGGGGAGAGAGAGAGAGAGGGAGGAGAGGAGAGAGGGAGGAGAGAGAGAGGGAGAGGGAGGGAGAGAGAGAGAGAGAGAGAGAGAGAGAGAGAGAGAGAGAGAGAGAGAGTGTGTGTGTGTGTGTGCGCGCGTTTGTGTGATGAGTGAAGATACGAAGAAAATCTCTCGCTTCAAATTCGTTTAGAAAACCCTGAATATTTTGCCCCACTTTCTGACCTGTTCATGAGTCCAAAGATAGAGTTGAGTTTTTTCCAACTCTTACGGGATAAGATGGATGTTCTAATGGCTTGTGGACCTTAATGTAAGCTCCGGTCCTTTTTTATTTGTTGAATATTGCGTAAAAGGGAAATATAAAATATGAGAACATAGGTTATGTGGTTTTGGGAAAATTGTGGTGTAAAAAAAAAAAAAAATCTATTAGTTTTTAATATATTACCTTGTATACGTTACTCTTTTTTTTTATCTTTTTTTTTATTCTATATCATTTTATTTCCTTTTTTATTTATTGAATTTTGCGTAAAAGGGAAATATAAAGTTATATGATAAATAGGATATTAGGTGGTTTCGGGGAAATTGTGGCGTAAAAAAAGAAAGTTTATATTAGTTTCTAATATATTACCTGGTATAAGTAACTCTTTATTCTAGTGTTTTTATTTTATGTATTTTCTATTTCCTTTTTTTTATTTGTGGAATTCTGTGTAAAAAAAATTTGAAGTAAGAGGAGAAGCTAGGATATTAGGTAGTTTGTTAGATATTAAAATGGAAAAAAAATATATAGATTTAAGTTTTTTTTTTTTTTTTTTTTTTACTTTTTAATACCTCATGCATTGATATTCAATCGTTAATTCGTACTTTTTAATGTTATATATTACTATTACTTTTAACTGTCTTCTTTCGTGTTTACATTTTTACTTCATTGGTCTCTGGCCAGGAGAAAACTACCATTATTAGTCTCTCTCTCTCTCTTCTCACTCTCTCTCTCTCTCTCTCTCTCTCTCTCAGTACACAGAGGTAACGTATACCAACTGGAACTGAAAAGATACAAAACCACTTAGTGTGTCATTTTCTTTACATGCAAAATAGCAAATACTTGGAATAGACTTCTAGTGGATGTAGTGAACAGTAACATGGTAAAAGAGTTTAAGAATCAAGTTAAACAAGATCATATGAACTTTCTAAATGCTTAAACTAAATTGCTTTACCAAAGATCAAATGTAGTGTACGCGGATGAACTAAAAACCTCTTAAGACATCAAAATCCTTGTAACACACACTCTCTCTCTCTCTCTCTCTCTCTCCTCTCTCTCTCTCTCT
>NC_090751.1:95430088-95437588 GCF_036898095.1 Palaemon carinicauda | reverse complement strand
AATTTTGACTAAGTATCATAGTCCATCGCAGACTAATACATTTGATGAATGTTATACATACAAACTGATGAACTGGATCTTCAATCAACATCCTAAGAAACCTAAGGACTGACGTTCAACGCTTACAAAACTTATCCAGGAAGCACTACATTCAACTGAAACTCGGACGAAACATTCACCCAAACATCAAGAGAGAGAGAGGATGTGACGACATCACATAGAACCATATAAAAGCTAAGTACAATTTTCAAATTCATTTCAGTTTGGGCAGTGAAGTGTAGTTATCACGAGTCGTTAGTCGATTATTACTGGGGTGAGTGGTATGCTAATCTTTTATTTTCCTTTCATTAAAGGAAACTGTGTTCAACTCCGAATTCTCATCTAGAATTTTTTCTCTCTTTGTGCTAATTCCTTTTTCTTTCAGAAATTCTCAGGAATTATCTTTGTGTTCCGTTTTCTTTCAGAAATTCTCGGGAAATGTCTTGGGATTAGTAGCATTGTTTTGGGGAATTTTGTTATAATCTTTGTCATTAAGAGCTTATGCGTTTACGCAGTGGACGTCTGTATTCATATAGATATTTTGATAGAATTGCAAGGGGTTGAAGAGATGGGGAAAAGAAATACAGCAGTCATGACTCCCCCTGTGAGCCCCACCCCTGGACCTAGTGGCGTAGGACAGATTAATCCTCTCCCGATTGTGACGCTTGTAAATGCCAGGTCTGCAATCCTTCCTTTTCAGGGTCTGGTTAATGGGTTCTTGCCTCAAAATGTGGAGTCATGGATTTCATCCGTCGATGCCCATTTCAATGCCAAACAAATCGTAGACCCTTTTGTACAATTACAAGAAGCTAAAAGTTTTATAGATTTTTCTATGGGGGTTGCGAGTGCGTATTTAAGAGGTGTTTCATTTCAAGAAACAGTTACCTGGGATGATTTCAAAGTTAGGTTACGCGCGGTCTATGGGGTGAAGAAGCCTTGGATGTAGTATTAACGTTAAGAAATACACTTAATCAAGCCACTATGAATCGGCTTAATGTTATTGAGAGAGCAGCTCTCATAGCTGATAGGCTTAAAGAATATCAGGATATTTTAGGTAATTCCTCTTGGGTTACTAGAGATAACATCTCCGTGAAAGTTTTTTTACGATTAATGTATTTAACTTGCATGACACTTATGTTGCCTGAAGCTTTAGTGCGGTGTTTTGATAAAAAGTTAACGCCTGCAAGTACGGAATTGGATGTACATAAACAAATAAAGAAACACATGGCTAAGTGTCCAGACCACGATCCCGTGTTAACTCAAGTTTTTGCAAAGAATGAAACAAAGCCACAATAAGTGAACGTAGTTAATAATAGTCAAGTAGCGGGAATGACGTGTTACAATTGCAAACGTCAAGGTCACTTAATCGCGGACTGCAGAACGAAATTCTGTTCGATACATAATAGTTCGACTCATTCATACAGTCAATGTTACTCGCGTAAGACACAACAGAATCCCAGAAACACACAGTCAATTCCACAGTCAGTTCCATGTGGAAATGAAAAGAAAAATCCTCATTTTAACAATAAGAAGAAACAACCAAATGTCAATGTAGTTCAGAGTCCGAAACAAACAAACACTTCTTCGAATATCGCTGAGCCTGGGTCGTCAAACCAGACCTCGCAAGGTCAGACTAATTTTCAGAATGTGCAGAGCAAAGCAAATACCACATAATTAACTCCAGTGGGGAAGAGAGTGATGTTGGGTCAGGGTCATTCATGTCAACATCAATAGTATTGAATAATCAATTTAATGTTTCCTCAGATCATTGTGAGGCAATAGATTTTCCTATGAAACACACGGCCGAATTAAGTAAACAAGTGCATGCTCCCGTAGATTTGCAATGAATTCATACAATAATAAGCCAAAATGAGTTACGACCAACCTTATATGCTGTAAATTTAGAACACAAATCCTTTACGTTTTTTTTTTACTCTGGTAGTCCACGTAATATCATGAATTTGAGGACACATCATTTGTTGTTTTCGAGCTTTCCGATTGAAAAATCCGGAGTTAGACTCTCGGGTATAGGAAATAATGAATTAAATGTCATAGGCATAACCCATGTTCAATTCAAAGTCGGTAAACGCACGTTTGCCGATACATTTGTTGTTGTACGAAACATTGATATGTATCCAGCTGTAATTATAGGATACCCATCTATGGGAAATCAAAACATTATCTTAGCCCCTGCCAAGCACGGCGTGTATATCAAAGGGAAATTCTATAAGTCTTCTAATACCTTAAAATCAGTTTTGGATAAAAAGGAGACGACAAATGTAACTGTAACGTACGTTGAAGAACCAATAACTTGTCTCACTAATAAAGAAATAATATACGCGACCCAGCAGAATTCTCGTTCACCCGTAATATCATCTTGCACGCAATCTATCGAGCCAAACCTACCTTCGAATTTAATAGTGGATATAAAGAAAACATTACCGGGATCTGAAATATTAATCCTTCTCGACACTTTGAAAACTAACGGATTGTCTGTCACACAAGCTATTTATACTAGGCTCACATCAACAATGTAATATTGAAGTCTGTAATCATTTAAATAACACTTTAGTAATTCACAAAAATCAACATATCTTGGATGTAGAAGTTTATAAACATCGTATTCTTACCGTTGCTGAAATCAATCACTTTCATTCAGTTGCGGATAAATCCCTTTTGCAATCTATTAAAAAGAAAATCAATAAAGACATTCAAGACGAAGAAATTCAGCAGAAAATCTTTGGACTTTTAACTAAATATCATGATGTTTTTTCCACTACGGATGGATCCTTAGGAAAAACAGATGTGATCGAGCATCAAATAAGGTTAAAGGACAAGCAGAAAATTATCTATGTACCCTCGTACAGACTCTCTATGAAATTCCAGAATGAAATAAATGATGAAGTAGGTAAAATGCTAGAAGAAGGAGTCATTAGGAAATCAAACAGCCCTTATAATTTTCCTTTAATAGTTGTACCGAAAAAAGATCGAACATGGCGTATCTGCGTGGACTTCCGTCGTCTAAACGAGGAGACGATCCCTGATCGATTCCCAGTGCCATGTACTGACGATATTTTGTCTTTGTTAGGTCAGAATAAATATTTTACCAGTTTGGACTTACTTAAAGGCTTTCACCAGATATCATTAGAAGAAGATAGTATCCCATACACAGCCTTCAGCACAGCCAGGGAACATTATGAATTTTTACGGATGCCTTTTGGTTTACGCTGTGCTCCTATAACATTTACAAGAATGATTAACATAGTGTTTGGAGACTTGTTAGGGGATATATTGCATGCCTATATGGATGATCTTGTAATCTTTTCCAACACTTTAGAAGAACATCTACGTAAGTTAGAACTAGTACTACAGAGATTAAGAAAACATAACTTGAGGGTAAAGATTAGTAAGTGTGAATTTTTCAAAACAGAATTAATATATTTGGGTTTCATGGTGTCAAGCCAAGGTCTTAAAGTAGTCCATGATAAGGTGACGGCTATACGTAATTTTCCCATACCTACTAATGTCAAGGGAATACAGCAATTTCTTGGTTGTAGTGGATATTACAGGCGTTTTATACGCAACTATTCAATAATAGCCGCTCCTTTAACTGATCTTACGAAGAAGGGCGTAGATTTCATATGGTCTGAGCATCATCAACAGGCGTTTAATACCTTGAAAGATGAACTGTGTAGTTCTCCTATCTTAAAATTTCCTGACTTCAGTAAGGAATTCTTCATTGCAACAGACGCCTCAGACTTAGGAGTAGGAGGGGTATTGCTTCAGCAATATGATAAACAATTTTTCTCGATAGCTTTTTATTCTTGAAAACTGAGAACTTCCGAAAGTAAGTATGCAGTAATAGACAAGGAAGGGCTAGCTATTGTTAATTCACTAGTGCATTTTAAGTTCATAATTTTCGGTTATCCCGTTAAGGTTCTTACTGACCCTAAACCACTAACCGAGTTCTTTAAAGGCTTCAACCACAGCCCTAAACAAACTCGGTGGCATTTGATCATTCAAGATTTTGGCGCAAGAATCGGGTATTGACCTGGGAAAGCAAATATCATTGCGGATGCATTATCACGCAACCCCGTGTCATCTTGTACGGAGCCTTTAGCTGAATTAATAGATATATCAACATCCAAACCTATTGTTAAAACGATATCTGAACAAGAAGATTTAGGCTGAAGCGCTGAATTATTACAGACTGAGCAAAGAAAAGATCAGAAAATAGAAACAATTATAAATGCTTTGAAAGGCAATCATAAGGAAAAGGGATATATAAAGTATAAGCAGCAGAATTATATAATCAAAGATAATATTCTGTATAGGACTGTGACAAGGAAAACCCACAATACACCACATGTAACTAACGACCATGTAGTAGTACCAATCTCACTTATTTCCACTGTCCTGAATTGGTTGCATGCAAATCCATTACATGGACACACGGGGTTCTCATTAATGTCACAAAAAGCCAAATCATTGTTTTATTGGCATACGATGCTTACAGATATAAAAAGACACATAGCTAATTATCGCACGTCAGGAAAACAAAGGGCATACGGAAACACTTGTCAGCCTAGGGGCTTATCCCGTGCCCAATCAACCCTTTGAAAGAATACATTTAGATTTGTTAACAGGATTTTACGAGTCAGACAGAGGAAATAAGCACCTCTTAGTAATTATAGATGCTTTAACTCGATGTACAGAACTAATAGCGCTTAAAACTAAAACTGTGATTGAATGCGCTAGGAAGTTTTAAGAGTGTTTCATTTGTAAACATGGAATTCCACACATGATTATCTCAGACTCGGGTGGTGAATTTAATAATCACTTTCTTACCTCATTGTGTGAATTCCTTAGCATAAAGAAAATAAATACCATGATATATCACCCAGATTCGAATGGGCAAGTGGAAAGAGCAAATAGGAAGGTTTTAAATATATTAAGAGTAACACTAGGGGATCAGACCCCAACTGGGATATTGCAATACCTGCGGCACTGGGTACTCTGAATCATTCATATCATATATCAATTAAAATGTCACCGCATGAAGCATTGTATGGTACCCCAGTTAGAACGCCTTTCCAGGTATTAACGCCTACAACTAATCTATCAAATCCTTTAAAAGAATGTATAAATGCAAGCAAAAGTCGATATGATATCCTTCGAAAGAATTTAGAAGAATCACAAATCATAATGAAAAGGAATTATGATAAAATAGTGAAGCCAACTAAACCATATACCGTGGGTGATAATGTATATATACAGATAAATGTACGTAAAGGACTCAATTATAAACTAACACCTAAGTTTGAAGGCCCATTTAACTTTTTGGAAACATTAACAGCCAATAGGTTTAGAGTTCAAAACGTATCCCAACCTACGGATGAGAGAATAGTACCATTGGCTCCCATAAGAAATTAAAAAAAAAAAAAAGAGAGGGAAAGAAGTGAGGGAAAAATTTGTATTTGTGTGATTAAAAGTTTTCTTCTTAATACAGGAGTAATTACATATATTTTTCTCGTTACAGGTTTCCGAGATGAATTTTTTGTTGTTGGGAGTGATATATTTCGCTCAGACATTTTTCTCGTGTGGGACGAGCTCTAAAACTAAAAGTATAGATTTTAAATATGGCACTATAGTTGAAAGACAAGAAGACTTTTTTATTACATCAAGCAACGTAGTTGTCGAAGTGAATATGCAAGCAATTTTTCTTCAAGAGAATGATATCACTAGCTTAAAAAGCGCCATCTCAAGGTTTGCTGTCTCATTAGATGAGTTGCATAGAAGACATTTTTATTTGACTACAGAGAGTTCGCTTGGATCAACACTAAAAGTTGCAGAGATGCTATCTGATGACTTGCAAAATAAGACTTACGAGACAGAATCTTTGGCTCGTGACCTTTTGATGTGGACTGTAGGACACGAACATAAAGAAAGATGAAATCCGTTTATTTTTGCTGCATTAAACATCTTTGGGTTTATTGCAAGTTTAGGTTTAGGAATTTCCAATCGCCTTAAGATTAGTAATAAAAATAAGAAAATTGAGTTCTTGACTCATGAAGATGAATTGATTATGTCAGAACTAAGGAGTCAGTTAGCTTCAATCAATCAAATTATGGATTTAGTAAATAAACATTCCAGTAATATCAGTCAGATTATGGAAGTGAAGGATTTGTTGGCAACGTTAACATATTATGATTCAAAGATAGATCACATATATAACAGAATTGCACATTTCATTGAGAAATCCAAGGATTATGTAGAAGCTATCACGTTAGCAACTAAAGGTGTACTGTCACCCCATTTGTTGCCTATAAAATACTTAAAGTTAGTTCTGGAGAACGGAAGGGATAAACTAGGCTATGTTCCTTTGTTAGGCGAACGTAGGTTAGAATTTTATTACAGCCTAATTACAGTAAGCGTTGAAAATAACAAGATTATGATTACAATTCCCTTTGATTCTTCTGATGCCTGGCAATCTTACAGGATATCACCATTTCCGACTTTCATGACGAATCACTCAAATCCAGTAATATCCAGTTTGACAGGACACGTATTGATTTCCCCAGACAAGGAAACATATACGGTCATTAAAGACTTAAATTAATTAACTCACTGTTCAGACGCAATGGATAGAAAAATATGTACAGCTGACTCATTTGAATTCCATAGAAACTTAATGGATTCATGCGAGTTAGGTATAGTGCTAGACGGTGCTCTCTCCCATACAAGTGAAAATTGTCTGGATAAGCTTTATCCCTTTGACAATGAGTTCAATTGCAGACTGAACAATGGCTCGTGGATACGATACGACAAGGAAGGCTTCAATGTATCATGCCCGGACGGATCCACGTCCTTTGCAAACATCTTTGTTGCAGCAGGTGGTTGTATCGGGACTTCCCCTAATTCTATGGTGACCGGGGTAAGGACTATCATCAGAGAACGAGCCTACTTCGCGAACTTCACGTGGACGTCTACAATGCCATCACTACCTCTCCCATACAACAAACAGGTAGCCAAGCAGTTGATGAAATTTACCGAGATGGACCACCTGTCACCAACTTATAAGGAATTTCTTCACCGCATACTACTAGCAGGATTAAGTGTGACGGTGATGATATTTATCACCGTGAACATCCTTGTTTGGCGTAGGTTACGGAACAGTTGGCAGCTAAAACAGAACGTTTCGCCATGTCCAGACAAAACTCCTTATTTAATTCAGTTTGAAGCTGTTTGAAGTGGCCACCTCATTCACTAAAGGAGTAAAATGCTCTGGAAATAGTGTATATACGAAAAGCAGTTAGTACGCTAGTAATATTTAATTGAAGAAATTATATAACATTTGCATTGTTAAAAATACATTTAAAAACCATTTAAAAAATAAATCATTTTTTTCTCTCGGCATCTAATAAAATATATAAGCCGGAATGTTAAAAGAAAAGAGAAAAA
>NC_090751.1:95407588-95415088 GCF_036898095.1 Palaemon carinicauda | reverse complement strand
TGAAGGAGAATGATCCTGCGTCTAAGGACCATTCCGACTCTATCGGTGTGAACCTGGATAGAGCGTCCGCTGTCACATTGCGGACTCCTTGAAGGTGAACTGCCGACAGGTACCACTTCTTCTTTTCCGCCAATCGGAAAATGGCTAACATCACTTGGTTGAGAGGTGGTGACCTCGACCCTTGTCGATTCAAGCATCTCACAACCACCTCGCTGTCCATCACCAATCTTATGTGGATCGAGTGACGCGGGGAGACTTTCTTTAAGGTAAGGAGCACTGCCATAGCTTCAAGAAAGTTTATATGAAAGGTCCTGAATAGCTTGGACCAAGTCCCCTGGACTTTTTTCCGATGAGAGTGACCTCCCCATCCCTCCTTTGAGGCGTCTGAGTGAATCGTCATCGACGTGGGAGGTGGCTGAAGAAGAACCGACTTCTTTAGATGTCTGGCTTGGGACCAAGGTCTGAGAAGAGTACGTAGCCGAGGCGGCACTGGTCTTCTCAGGTCTCTTCGCGCGTTTGATGCATACCTTCTCCAAACTCCGGTTGCATCCTTTAGCTGTGCTCTTAGCACTGGGTCTGTCACTGAAGCAAACTGGAGAGAGCCTAGTACCCTCTCCTGTTCGCGTCTTGATATCCTTTCGGAATCTAGAAGTCTCTTGACAGAGCCCGCTATCTCCTTCCTTTTCTTCGTCGGGATGGAGAAACTGTGTGACAAAAGGTCCCAGTGGATTCCCAGCCACTGGAACTTTTGGGATGGAGAAAGTCGAGACTTTTTTCTGTTGATCTTGAAGCCTAGGTACTCTAGGAACTGGATCACCTGACTGGAAGCTTGCAAGCATTCGGTCTCGGATGCTGCCCACACCAGCCAGTCGTCCAGGTAGGCTACTACCTGAATTCCCTTTAGGCGTAATTGTTTGAGAGCTGCGCTCGCAAGCTTCGTGAAAATCCTTGGGGCTATGTTTAGCCCGAATGGCATGGCTCTGAAGGCGTACAGTCTCTGTTGTAGCCTGAACCCTAGGTAGGGGGAGAGTCGACGGCTGATTGGAATGTGCCAATAGGCGTCTGACAAGTCTATAGAGACTGAGTATGCCCTCTTGGGCAGTAAGGTCCTTATGTGTTGCAGTGTTAGCATCTTGAATTTGCAATTCACTATAAACTTGTTGAGTGGCGACAAGTCCAGAATGACTCTGAGCTTTTCCGAGTCTTTCTTGGGAACACAAAACAGCCTCCCTTGGAATTTGATGGACTTCACCTTTCGGATCACCTTTTTCTCCAACAGTTCTTGAACGTACTCCTCCAAAACGGGGGTGGAGTGTTGGAAAAACCGAAGGCACGGGGGTGGAGTGCTGTACCAGCTCCAGCCCAGTCCATTCTTGAGTAGGCTTTGGGCCCAGGGATCGAAGGTCCAGCGATCCCAAAATTTCATCAGTCTCCCTCCTACCGGTATCGTTTCACTTGGACTGCCGTCCTGAGGTCTTGCCTCCCTGACCACGACCACCTCTGAATCCCCTTCCCCTTGAGGGGCGCCTAGACGAGCCTCTGGCTGCTCCTCTAGGTTTTGCACGAAAGGAAGAAGACTGTCCTTCGAACGTTGGGGTGAATGTGGTTGACTGACCTGGCACAGCCTGGGGTACCCACTGAAAAGTAGTCGGGGTTTGTGCCACCATCTGGGGCACGGGAGGCAATGGCAATTGCAGTTGCTGTTGCTGTCTATAAGGCTTGGCTGGCCGAGACGGTAGCCTAGTCTTCATATTCTTCTTCTTTGGTTGAGGACCCTCATCCGGGGAAGATTTTCTTTTGATAGCCAGGCCCCACTTCTGGAGAAGGTTTCTATTCTCCACGGCGGCCTTATCAACAACCTCTTTGACCACATCGGTAGGGAAAAGGTCTTTTCCCCAAATGTTGGAGGAGATTAACTTCCTTGGCTCGTGTCTCACCGAAGCCCCGGTGAACACGAACTCCCTGCAAGCTCTCCTTGCCTTGACGAAGCCATAAAGGTCCTTCGTCACTGTGGCTAGGTGAGACTTAGCCACTACCATGAACATTTCATGGACCTTGGGGTCACTTGCCATCGTCTCAAGAGTAGTCTGATGAGACATTGAGGCAGCCAGTCTTTCTTTTGTCTCGAACTCTCTTCGTAAAAGAGATTCGGACAGCTTGGGGAGGTCCTCGCCGAATTGCCGTCCGGCAATATCAGCCTCCAACTTTCCCACTGAGAATGTCAGATGGACATCCTTCCAGTCTTTGTGGTCCATAGGCAGGGCCAGCGACAAGGGTTTACACTCCTCCAGGGAGGGGCAAGGCTTGCCGGCCTCGACTGCCTTTAGGACAGCCGCAAACCCTTTCTGTAAAAAGGGGAAGGCTCTATCAGGAGAGGACACAAAAGAAGGGAGCTTCTTGCTCAATGCAGCTACCTTCGAGTTAGAGAAGCCCCTCTCTTTCATCGAGGATGAAAGTAGGGCTTGAGCCTTAGCGTGGTCCATAATAATGACCTCCTTCGGCTCTGTCTCCTCCCTTGAAGCTGGTTCTTTTCTCAGCCGGACATAGCAGTCCGGATATGATGCCTTGCTGGGCCAGAATTCTACCTCCTCTAGGGGAACTGAACCCAGCTTATCCGAGATGGCGATCTTTCCAATCGTCATCGGCATGTGCTCAGCATACCTCCATGGGTTAGCATCTGAGCATATGGGAAGGTCTTTCACATTGAGCCTTTTCCGGGGCCCATGTGATTCTGCCAGGGACTGCATACGCAGTTCCATTGCAGCCGCCTTCTCCTGATTCTCCTTCTGCATTTGTTGGATCATTCCAACAATCGAAGAGAGGGCCTGTCCCAGTTCTACTGGGAGACCAGCCGATGTTGAGGGGATAGGCTCCGGCATCTGAACCGGAGTAGCCGACACCTCGTCGACCACATCCTCTACGACATCCGGGGTTTGAACTTCATCCTGACCTTCTGCCAGGAGGTCTTCTTCCAAACGTTCGTCCAGGTCAGACATCCTGTTATCCAACTGGATGTCTTGCATCGCAACTGCGACTTCCACGTCCACCTGGACTTGATCTTGAGGGATCTCCTCTTGAGGCTGGGGAATCACTGCATCAGCTGATGCCTGGGGAAAAAGATACGCCCTCATCTTCTCACTTGGAAGATAAGGGCCAGAGGTGTTCTTCTTGAAGCCCCTTACCCAAGTACGAAGCTTTTCCCTTGCTATATCCCTTGATTCCGCCGTTCTAGGGGAATCAAAAGCCTCAGTAATCAGGTTAGTGCATACAGTACATACCTGAGGGTCCCAATACTGGAGATCATCCTTGGAGACAGCGCATGCTGCGTGTCTCCTACAACACTCATGTCCGCAGAGGTTCTTGCTGCGGACATTGCAGAAAACATTTCCGCACTTCGGAGGGTCCTCCTGTAAAGAGAAGAAATTTCCATGAGTATCAAGTGAACTATGTATCACTGGATATGCATATTATAGCATAACAATTCATAAAGGAAAGACACACACTTGTGTTTCCCTCACAACCCATTGTTGCAGCCTTCCAGATAATAAAATCAAAATGGTTTATCTCTTCTAGAGTAACCAATGCAAGGTTTCCAGAGGAAACAGGTGGAGCTCACACCTAAGCAATGATTTTAAAATCCTGGATAATAGACAGGGAAGAACTCAGCTTCCTATCTGAGGGCAACAGCAAAGGGCTGTGCAAGAAAACACAATAGTGTTAGAAGATACAGTGCTGTACCAAAACCTTTACTATAGTTTTCTCCTTACTGTATATGCTATACAGAAGAATACTAGTACAGTATAAGGGGGATGTGTGGCGGCCTGCCTTTGCTGGCCGGCACACACCACAACTAGCTTTAAAGTATACTACTTAACAGCTATAGGGCGGCAGCACTCTGGTTCAAATACCTGTGCCGGTCGGCAGCTACTGCCGGCCGGTAACAGCCAGTGTTGGCCGGCAATGGCTGCCGGCCAGCAACTACACAAGGTAGTACCCAGCTGCCGGCCACACTCTTGGTGACCGGCAGACAAGGGCTGACATAAGCCGGCCGGCAAAGGTACAAGACCGATGCCAGCAGGCAGCAAAAGAACCAGAGAACTACACCTGCCCGGCTGCCGGCCTCATAGGCCGGCAGCCGGGGACAGGTACAGCACTAGAAGAAAATAGAATGGATGCCGGGATAAGAGTGTACGCAACCTCCAAGCCCGGCAACCGAAAGAGTGCATATAAGGAAGGGGAGAAACTAATTCAGGCTTCCTTGACCAATGCCGTCCGGCTCTGCCGGCAGGCATGGATGAGGGACCAAGAGTGGTCCGGGCAGCACTCGAAAACATAAGACCCTTGCCGGCCAGCAGCTCTGCCGGCCGGCAATGGGCTGAGTCAATTCCACATCCCAACCTATACTAGGTCCAGAAGTAGAACGACGTACAGTACAGTAAGACCCCTGCCGGCCAGCTCTGCCGGCCGGCAAGGTACAGTACAGTAATGGCTAGGCCATTACGGAGATAGAAGGGGAAGGGACAAGAGGGTCCTGCCAACCTTGCTTTAGTGACAGATCACCCGCAGCCAAGAAACTTATCTTAGCCTAAGGGAGATCTAAGGGGAAAGGCCAGCAATACTTGCCAGCTTCCAGAGCACCAAAGCAAGGAAGGCGTTGCTACTCCCCAAGGGAAGAACTTATCCTCCCCCGAGAACAGCAACAGGACTTAGTCTGGTCGATCACAAAAGAAGGAATCATAACTACAGAAACCTTCGGTAGTGACCTAAGGGAGCTAAGCTCCCTTTGTATGTGTTAGGTCAGCGAGGGGGACTCTTCCCCAAGCCAGACAACACAGACTCAGACTAAAAACTCTGTTGTTCTGTCCCTCTTGAACCATAACTACAGGAACAGGAAGGTACAGTAACACCCTAGTATAGTTTTATCGAAAATAAATTCGGAAAAAAACACTTAGGGATAAGCCCAAGGCTTAAACAGAGGGAAAGGGATTGCATACCTTCTCCGAAGAAAAGAAAGCAACCGGGGAGTATGATAAAGTATACTAAGGCTCCATAAGCAATTAGCCTAGGCACCAAGAGAATCGATTACCTAATTCACCGAAACTCACACGTATACAATCTTGGAAATATTCCACACAGTCTAAAATGTATAAAATATAGCCTAAAGCTTCAATAAAATTTTAATTACACTCGGAAAAACCAAAATCATGCATGAAGTACTAGGACCAAACGACTAGGCTACATAGCCTAGCGTAGGCCAGAATGGCGAATACTTCGCCAAATAATACTAAGAACAAAAGGAAATCCTATGTAAAGCTAAATAGCTAAAATTTATTAAAGCAAAACAACCAGGAATGTCGCTCTGACTAACTATTTTATACCTAGCGAGCGACAGTGTCCAGGACACCTCTGGTAGGCTACGGCTCTTGTATCAAAGATTAATCGTAATAATCACTCAAAATTTTACCAAGAGCCTACATTTATACATAACAGACACTATACTCAACTTATCAGAGGCCAACGAAGACGAAGAAGCCATGAAAAGCCGAATAAATCCAAGATTTGCGAGAAAAACAGGAAAAAACACCGAGTTGTTAAGCTACACAAAAAGGAATACAGATGGCGCCAGGATTGGCGCCAGGCACGCATACGAATCGGGGGATAGGGAAGCCTTGGGAGAGGCTCCCCTTTTTCTTTCCCGAATTCGTATCTCGTCAATCACCTCCTACGAGACGAAATCTCTGTCCAGGATGTAGATTGCCATGTGACGTGTCTAGAATACGTCCTCTGATATGTCGCGATATCCCTTTCACGAGGGATACTCGCTCCAGGAGTTAGAATTCTGGTACCTTAAGGTAAATTCTCTGGGAATATCGCCGTAGTTGTAATATACCCTAGGAAGCTACCCTATAGGAACTTCCATCAGGACGACATGGCTTGAGCCCAAAAATATATATATATATATATATATATATATATATATATATATATATATATATATATATATATATAATATATATATATATATATATATATATATATATATATATATATATATATATATATATGTATATATATATATGTATATATATATATATATATATATAATATATATATATATATATATATATATATATATATATATATATATATATTTTATATATATATATATTCAAAAAAGCCATATATATTTTTGATACATTAATGTCTGGATTCTCATAACGACCTCGGGATCAGAGCCCCAGGCGAAATCACACAAAGACAAGAGGTTGGCTCCGGCCGGGAATCGAACCCTGGTCGGCAAGCTTGTACTGACAGTGACTAACCCACTTGGCCACGAAGAAAGATAAAAGTCAATGACAATTCTTCTGTACTTATACCTGTCGAATTCAGGTATTTTTGTACTTAGAATTGAAATCAACCCATCTTCACCATCGTAGCTAATTGGCAGTTTGTTACTTGGCATTCAATTAATGATAAATTTTGCACATTTTTATTGTGTTTTTCATATTCAAATAAGCCATATATATTTTTGATACATTAATGTCTGGATTCTCTTAACGACCTCGGGATCAGAGCCCCAGGCGAAATCACACAAAGACAAGAGCTTGGCTCCGGCCGGGAATCGAACCCTGGTCGGCAAGCTTGTACAGACAGTGACTAACCCACTTGGCCACGAAGAAAGATAAAAGTCAATGACAATTCTTCTGTACTTATACCTGTCGAATTCAGGTATTTTGTACTTAGAATTGAAATCAACCCATCTTCACCATCGTAGCTAATTGGTAGATTGTTACTTGGCATTCAATTAATGATAAATTTTGCACATTTTTACGTGTTTTTCATATTCAAATAAGCCATATATATTTTTGATACATTAATGTCTGGATTCTCTTAATGACCTCGGGATCAGAGCCCCAGGCGAAATCACACAAAGACAAGAGCTTGGCTCCGGCCGGGAATCGAATCCTGGTCGGCAAGCTTGTACAGACAGTGACTAACCCACTTGGCCACGAAGAAAGATAAAAGTCAATGACAATTCTTCTGTACTTATACCTGTCGAATTCAGGTATTTTGTACTTAGAATTGAAATCAACCCATCTTCACCATCGTAGCTAATTGGTAGTTTGTTACTTGGCATTCAATTAATGATAAATTTTGCACATTTTTACGTGTTTTTCATATTCAAATAAGCCATATATATTTTTGATACATTAATGTCTGGATTCTCTTAACGACCTAGGGATCAGAGCCCCAGGCGAAATCACACTGTCTGTACAAGCTGGCCGACCAGGGTTCGATTCCCGGCCGGAGCCAAGCTCTTGTCTTTGTGTGATTTCGCCTGGGGCTCTGATCTCGAGGTCGTTAAGAGAATCCAGACATTAATGTATCAAAAATATATATGGCTTATTTGAATATGAAAAACACGTAAAAATGTGCAAAATTTATCATTAATTGAATGCCAAGTAACAAACTACCAATTAGCTACGATAGTGAAGATGG
>NC_090751.1:95400088-95402588 GCF_036898095.1 Palaemon carinicauda | reverse complement strand
TACCTCAATTTTGACTACAACTTTTTTTTCTATATAGTTTCAGGAGGTATGTGCCAGAGGCTTTAATCGTGTAGTTTGTTAGATAACCTCCTAATATTATGCTGTATAGATATTCTTATATAGTATCACCAAAAATACTTAAGATAGTATTTTTACATTACATAAAAAGATGCTACAAAAAAAGATTTTTTCATTTCAAGAAGTCAAATAAGACGGTTGTTGTGACCTGATTGGTAACGTCTCTGTCTGATGTTTGCCAGACTGGGGTTCGACTCCCGCTTAGACTCGTTAGTGCTATTAGTGTCTGCAAGCATACCATCCTTGTGAGCTAAGTTTGGGGGATTTTGGGGAGCCTATAGGTCTATCTGCTGAGTCATCAGCAGCCAATGCCTGGCCCTCCTTGGTCCTACCATGGGTGGAGAGGAGGCTTAGGCACTGATCATATGTAATATGGTCAGTTTCTGGGGCATTGTCCTGATTGCTAGAGCAATGTCAATGTCCCTTTCCTGTGCCATTCATGAGCAGCCTTTAAACCTTTAAACATTTAATAGCTGAATTGATTATAATAATTCTTAAAGAGAGAAAGAAAAAGAGAAAGAGAGAATCCAGTAACAGTAACTGATAAAAATTAAAAATTCATAATTTCTAATTTCATGATATAGATTACCTAAATGTATCAGGTCTATATCAATTCAGTTATATTTTTTCATTCTAATTTGAATATACTTCAATATACTTCATTCCTTTCAATACGTTAATAGGACATCTATCATAAGATGGAAAGTTTCTATCATAACGTAATTTATTGTCAAAGATTCTTTCAAGTACAGGTTGGCAACCTGCCGGACTGGGGTTCGACTCCTACTCAAACTCGATAGTTTCTAGTAGTGTCTGTAACCTCTCCATCCTTGTCAGCTAAGAATCGGGAGTTTTGGGGATCTTATAGGTTTACTTACTGAGTAATCAGCAGCCATTGCCTGGCCCTCCCTGGTCCTACCCTGGTTAGAGAAGGGGTTTGGATGCTGATCATATGTATATATGGTCAGCCTCTAAGGTCTTGTCCTGCTAGCTATGGCATAGTCACTGCCCCTTGCCTCTACCATTCATGAGAGACCTTTAAACCTTTTAAATGCCTTGATTTTCTACGAAGAAAACTTTAAGATTAATAAGAGTTGTCTTCACTTAGCAATCGGTCAACATACTGAATCCCGACGAGGATTCCTATCATAGAATAAAAGTCCTAAATCCCTTTCAGGAATTCAGCGAAGCTTGAATTAAATTTTTTTTAGTAATTTACCTGTCCTCCGTCCAGGTTAACGACTCTCTTGTGCGCGAACTATACCTTCAAATAGATGCAATAAAGAATAATTTATCCAGAGCATAGTTTTAAGATGTGTACAATAACCCATCAAGTTATCAGAACCGGGCTTCCAAAATATTTAAGAGAATTGCAACACACATTGCAGCCTACGAATAGATTATTATTATTATTATTATTATTATTATTATTATTATTATTATTATTATTATTATTATTATTATTATTATTAATTGCTAAGATACAACTCTTGTTGGAAAAGCAGAATGCTATAACCCCACTGCCTCTAGTAGGGAAAATAGCCCAGTAAGGAAAGCAAACAAGGAAAAATACAATGTTTTAAGAACAGTAACATTAAAATAAATATCTCCCTTATAAACTATAAAAACTCAAACAAAATCAAGAGGAAGAAAAATTATATAGAATTGTGTGCCCGAGTGTACCCTTGAGCAACAGAACTCTCACCCAAGACAGCAAAGACCATGGTACAGAGGCTATGGCACTACCCAAGAATACAGAACACTAGTTTGATTTTAGAGTGTCCTTCTCCTAGATACGAGAATAGTTACAGATGTTTTCAAATTATTGGAACCAAGATGTATGTCTACTGTAGGTTTAAAAGAGCTTTCATATGTGCAACCGAAGACTTACAAACTCCCACTAGACAGCGAAGGAGTGAAGATATTACTTTCTAGTGGAAATTGAAGACTTTGTTTGTTTGGTGTTTTGATAATGTGGATTTGACAATTAACACTATATGTAATACTTTATATATCTAAGAATGTTTACGAGAAACATCTTATAGGTCCTGTAGTGCGTATTGTTCACATGTGTGATATAGCCCTTAAAGTATGTAAGTAATACCGAGTTTGATAATCTAAATAACTGAGAATGTATGCGAGAAACATATCTCGTAAGTCCTGTAATGCGTAGGGATCCTATGAGTGATATGACCATGAAAACTGCTCTTAAAGTAAATTAGTAATTTAACGTGTGATACTTTAATTACCTAAGAAAATATAGGACAAAAAGATCTTGTAGGTCATGTAGTCACAGTATAGTGCATAGGTTTCCTCTGAGTGATATGACATGGAAAACAGTCTTTAAAGTAAAATAAGTACTTTAGTCACTCCATCACTTTAAGATATTTGCGTATGTAAATACTCTAAAACCATCCCCGTG
>NC_090751.1:95392588-95395088 GCF_036898095.1 Palaemon carinicauda | reverse complement strand
CCTTGGCTCATACCCAACTTGACTACCAAGTTTGGTCAAAATCGATGCGGTAGTTTAAGTAGAACTACTCACAAACAAATAAATAAACTGAGAAACAGCAAGGGGTGAATACATACCGTTTGCAAAATATTCGATATTTGCGAAAACAATTGCGAAGACTGATTACCATAATTTCAAACGCCTGCTGCAAAATTGACTGCAAAATATTCCCCTATCTTACAAGCACTCTTTCGCTCCCCTCCGATTGGCTTTCACCGAGGAATAAATTAAAACTAACAAACCAGAGGAATAATATCTTTAGAATGAATCATTCCGAAGGGAATAGTCCTTTCTAGAGTTTAGTTGGAAAGCTGAAACCCGCCGGAGAATATTATTTCTATTTTATGGTTTCTGTGGGGAAAGGTGGTACCATTGGATAAGGATGATATTGGTTCGAAGATATTTTGGGGGAAATTCTCTGTTTTTGTTTCCTGTAATATTGAGGGAACTGTGTGTGGTATCGTTTCCCGGTGATATACAGTAAAAAAAGGAAGATTTTCACCATTATACATATTGAAAAATTCTCTGTATTTACTGTTTCCTGTAATATTAGGGAGCTGTATGTGGTATCGCTTCTCGGTGATATACAGTAAAAAAAAAAAAAAAAAAACAAAGGAAAATTTTCATTATTATACATATTGATAGCGATACTCAAAATTGATACCAAAATTATGATACCAAGAATTATAATACCAAAAATCATTACTATAATCAATATTTTGATATAAATACTAATTATTATATATAAAGATATCATAAACTGTTGTTATTATCATCATTATTATTAATCATTATCATTATAATTATTATTATTTGTTATAATTCCTCTTACCATAAGCATTAATATTATAATACCTATTTCCTTAATTCTTACTATTTTCATAATCATTAATCATTTTATTACGTTCACCAAAATTATCATCATTTTAATTATTATCATCATCTTTATCATCATTGTATTTATCACCAATATTTTTCTTGAAAAAATCTTGGCATAATATCGTAATCAGATTAAAAAGAAATACACACACAATCAATATCAAAACACATTAGGAAATATCTGAATTAGAAATCACATGTATTTGGTAGATTTTGCCTGTTCACTTGCATTCCATCACAGACCGAACTAGAGGAGCACTCGGTAGAGCGCAGATCTCCCTCGTAACAGTTTATTTCTCGACCTTTTGCTCGACCTTGACCTTTGACATCAACATGTATTAATTGGCGTGGATTTTCATACACTCAAATATGAACAAAGTTTCAAGTCTGTGAAAACTATATCCAAACATATGGCTGATTACGTGAATTGGACATTTTACTTGACCATTGACCTTGCCCTTTGACCTTGCCCTTTGACCTTGCCCTTTGATCTTGCCCTTCGACCTTGACCTTCCAAAATTTAATCAGTTCCAGCTATTTACATAACAGTTAATCCCTGCAAGTTTCATTACTCTACGACTAAAATTGTGGCCAGGAAGCTGTTCACAAACACACACACACAAAATACAAACGCATAAACAGGTGAAAACATAACCTCCTTCCAATTTTATTGGCGGATGTAATTATAAATCATATCTATTTGGTAGATTTCTCCAGTTTACTTGGCTTCCATCTCACACCAAAATGATTAATTAAACGAAAAAATTAAACCTTGTGGGAAATCTAGTGTCAGCGAAAAAGGAGCCTTTTTTCATGAAGAAATCTTGTTTTCTCTTTTTCACTGTGGCAACTAAACAAAATATTTCTTTTTATAGATTTTTTTCATTACGGTGAATTTTGAGATGGAGATGGGACTAGAGTATGTTTTCAAAAAAAAAAAAGAATTATTATTATTGTTATTATTATTATTATTACTTTTTTATTTTTTTATCACTATCATTGTTGCTCTTGCTGTTGATGTTGAAGTTGATGTTGTTGATATTATTATTATTATTATTATTATTATTATTATATTATTATTATTATTATTATTATTATTATTATTATTATTATTATTATTATTATTATTATTATTAGCAACTAAGAAAATTGGTCACCTACTAAATAAGGAAACTAATCTATAGTTTAAGATATTTTTGACTGGAGTATTCATCTGTGCTGACTTTATTACAAAAAGAAAAAAAAAAGATTTAAAGAAGGGATAGAAATTCATGTTCAAGACAACCTCCTTCTCGAAAATGCATCCTCCGTTATCATCTGTCAATCACGCTTTCCTTTTTCCTAATCCTCTTCCCTAGTGATTCTCCAATCCACCCTTTTCTAGAGGGCCTGCAGTGTTTCTGGGCACAATCCTTTTATTATTTAAAGGGAATTAAATTCACCATTCTTTCCCCTTCTTTGAGTTTCTCTCAATTTCAGAAAATGAATTTCTTCTCTAGAAATAATACACATCTCTACATGACTAACTGAGCTTAAACTTTTTCTTATTATTCATTCCATTATCAAAACAGTGATGTTAAAG
>NC_090751.1:95386607-95392088 GCF_036898095.1 Palaemon carinicauda | reverse complement strand
ACCAATTTTCTTGGTTGCTAATAATAATAATAATAATAATAATAATAATAATAATAATTATTAATACTAATAATAATGATAATAATGATGATAACAACAACAACCACAACAACAGCAAAAACAAACGTCAATAATAATAATAATGATAATAGCAATGACAATACCAATAATAATAATAATAATAATAATAATAATAATAATAATAATAATAATAATTTTTTTAAACCAACTCTCATCCCATCTCCATCCAAAAATTTCCCGTAATGAAAAATTTTTATAAAAAGAAATATTTTGTTTAGTAATAAACAAATGGAATCGGCTGGCTAGTTGCCACAGTGAAAACGAGAAAACAATAAGATTTCTTCATAAAAAAAAGGCTCCTTTTTTTCGCTGACACTAGATTTCCCATATGGTTTAATTTTTCGTGTAAATCAATAATTTTGGTGTGAGATGGAAGCCAAGTAAACTGGAGAAATCTACCAAGTAGATATGATTTATAATTACATCCGCCAACGAAGTTGGAAGGAGGTTACGTTTTCGCCCTGTTTGTGTGTTTGCATTTTGTGTTTGTGTGTTTGTGAACAATTTCCTGGCCACAATTTTAATCGTAGGGTAATGAAACTGGCAGGAATTAACTGTTATGTAAATAGCTGGAAATGAATAAATTTTGGAAATTCAAGGTCTACGTTAAAGGTCAAAATGGCAAGGTCAAAGAGCAAGGTCAAAGGTCAAGGTCAAAGGTGAAGATCAAAAGTAAAGGTCAAAGGTCAAGCAAAATGTCCAATTCACGTAATCAGCCTTAAGTTTGGACATCGTTGTCACAGACTTGAAACTTTGAGTGCATGAAAATCCACGCCAATTAATACATGTTGAGGTCAAAGGTCAAGGTCAAGGTCCAGCAAAAGGTCAAGAAATAAGCTGCCACGGCGGAGGTCTGCGCTCTACTGAGTGTCCTCCTAGTTTGGTCTGTGATGGAAGCCAAATCTACCAAATACATATTATTTCCAATTCAGATATTTCATTATGTATTTTGATATTAAGATTATGATTTTTTTAATCTGATTTAGATATTCAGTTATGGGAGGATTTTGTCAAGAAAAATATTACGATGAATACAATATTGATGAAGATGAGGATAATAATTAAAAATGATGATAATTTTGGTGAACATAATAGAATAATTAATGATTATGAAAATAGTAAGAATTACGGAAATAGGTATTATAATATTAATGCTTGTAATAAGAAGAATTATAACTAATAATAATAATTATAATGATAATGATCAATAATAATGATGATGATAATAATTACAGTTTATATCTTTATATCAAAATATTGATTACAATAATGATTTTTGGTATTACAATTCTTAGTATCGTAATTTTGGTATCAATTTTGAGTATCACTATCAATATGTATAATAATGAAATTTTTTTTTTTTACTGTATATCACCGGAAAGTGATACCACACACAGTTCCCTAACATTACAGGAAACAGTAAATACAGAGAATTTTTCAATATGTATAATGGTAAATTTTTTTTTCTTTTTTTTTTTACTGTTTTTTTTTTTTTTTTTTTTTTTTTTTTTTTTTTTTTTTTTTACTGTATATCACCGGGAAGCGATACCACACACAGTTCCCTAACATTACAGGAAACAGTAAATACAGAGAATTTTTCAATATGTATAATGGTGAATTTTTTTTTTCTTTTTTTTTTTTCTTTTTTTTTTCTTTTACTGTATATCACCGGAAGTGATACCACACACAGTTCCCTAACATTACAGGAAACAAATACAGAGAATTTTTCCCTCCAAATCTGTAACTTCGAACCAATATCATCCTTATCCAATGGTACCACCTTTCCCCATAGAAACCATAAAATAGAAATAATATTCTCCGGCGGGTTTCAGCTTTCCAACTAAACTCTAGATAGACTATTCCCTTCGGAATGATTCGTTCTAAAGATATTATTCCTCCTGGTTTGTTAGTTTTAATTTATTCCTCGGTGAAAGCCAATCGGAAGGGGAGCGAAAGTGTGCTTGTAAGATAGGGGGATATTTTGCAGTTAATTTTGCAGCAGGTCTTTGAAATTATGGTAATGAGCCTTCGCAATTGTTTTCGCAAATATCGAATATTTTTGCGAACGGTGTATACTCACCCCCTTGCTGTTTCTCAGTTTATTTATTTGTTTGTTTGTGAGCAGTTTTACTTAAACTACTGTATCGATTTTGACTAAACTTGGTAATCATGTTGGGTTTGACTCAAGGATGAATCTGTAACATTTTGAGTAAAGTACATCAAAGTACAAGTACGCAGCAGTAACTTGAAAATAATGTTAAGTAAATGGTAAATATTTTGTTAAGTTTATTCTTTATCTGTGAACATTACGCTAAAACTACTGAACCAATTTCAACAAAATTTGGTGGACATGTGGGGTATGACCCAGGGACAAATCAATCAGATTTGAAGAGAATACATCGAAGTAAAATACGCAGTGGAGTTTAAAGCAAAATACTGCTGCTTGGAGTAGTGAAGGCATTTTTAAAGGCTCGCTCATGAATGGCAGAAGCAAGGGACAATGACATTGCCCTATTAAGCAGGACAATGCCCTAGAGACTAACCATATATACATATGATCAGCGCCAACGCCCCCTCTTCATCCAAGCTAGGGCCAAGGGAGGGCCAAGTAACGGCTTCCGATGACTCAGCAGATAGTAATAATATTAATCTTAATAATAATATTAAAAATAACGATGAAAATAACAATAACAATAATAATAGAAATAATAATAATAATAATAATAATAATAATAATAATAATAATAATAATATTAAAAAAAAAAAATGATAATAATAATGATAATTCTGAGCTCACACGAAACTATCGAATTTGAGTGGGACTCGAACCCCAGTCTGGGGTTCACCAGTCAGGGACGTAACCACATTAAGAGGATAAGGAGTTCTTCTATACCCTGACATACGGAAGGTGCATCTGGCATAGAGTTTTATGCGGTTTTTCTATGGAGTAACACCTCGTTAGGAGAGTGGCCTTATGCTTAAAATACATACGTACTTTGTGCCGCATTTCTTGTAGACATTTGCGAGATTAAGTACATGGGCATGTGAACGTACTGATACTCGTGCTTGCATCTCTCTCTCTCTCTCTCTCTCTCTCTCTCTCTCTCTCTCTCTCTCTCTCTCTCTCTCTCTCTATGTTATATATATATATATATATATATATATATATATATATATATATATATATATATATATATATATATATATGTACATACATAATGTATATAACATATATACACGTATATATATATAATATATATATATATATATATATATATATATATATATATATATATATATATATATATACATACATACATACATATATACACACACACACATATCTATATATATATATATATATATATATATATATATATAATAAATTACATATACATATATATATATATAAACATACGTATATATATACATATATATATATAAACATATATATATACATATATATGTATGTATATATTTGTATGTGTGTATATGTTGGTAGATGTGTATTTGTAAATATGTACATCTGCATGTGCCAGTGAGTGAGCAAAGTCCCAAATGTTTAGAATCATTCGTCTCATTACCATAACAGGAGAAAAAAAATTTGCATTTAAAATGACGTTTCGTTTCTTCTGCGCGTCCGAATAAGCTTTGCTTTCCGAATAATGATTTGCCCGATATTCTTGAAAAATGAAAATCCCCTCAGCTGAATTTGCATTCAGAAAATATTGAATTACCAGTCACTGTCTCCTTTGATTTTCCTAAAGCTAAAACATTTCCTTCCTCCGATCCCTTTGGCCGCCCCTCGCGAGGCAGTCTTGTTAGTAGTGCATTATTCTTTGGGAATATCAGGTATCTTTTTTACTTTGGCTTCGCGAAAACGGGAGGAAAGTATTTACATAGGCAAATACCAAAAAGTGGTGGCACAAACGCAAATACCGAAAAGTGGTGGCACAAACGCAAATACCGAAAAGTGGTGGCACAAACGCAAATACCAAAAAGTGGTGGCACAAACGCAAATACCAAAAAGTGGTGGCACAAACGCAAATACCAAAAAGTGGTGGCACAAACGCAAATACCAAAAAGTGGTGGCACAAACGCAAATACCAAAAAGTGGTGGCACAAACGCAAATACCAAAAAGTGGTGGCACAAAAGCAAATACCAAAAAGTGGTGGCACAAACGCAAATACCAAAGAGTGGTGGCACAAACACAAATACCAAAAAGTGGTGGCACAAACGCAAATACCAAAAAGTTGGTGGCACAAACGCAAATACCGAAAAGTGGTGGCAAATACGGGGTAGTGTATTGACATATGGGAATAACGAAAAGTGGGTGGCACATATGCGAATACCGAAAAAGTGGTAGCGTACACGGGGAAGTGTATTAACATGTGCAAGTACTGAAAAGCCATGGCAAACACGCGGAAGTGTATTAACATGTGCGAATACTGAAAAGTGGTAGCGAACATGGTAAGAGCATTAACATACGCGAATACCGAAAAGTGGTGGCAAACACGGGAAGGTATTTACTTATACGAATACCGAACACTGGTGGTGAACACGGGTGGGGGATAGTATTTACAAACGCGAATACCGAAAAGGGATGGCGAACACGGGCAAGAGTATTTACATAGGTGAATACCAAAAAAAGTGATGGCGAACGCAAGGGGAGAGTATTTGCATACGCAAATATCGAAAAGTAGTGGCGAACACTGGGCAAGAGTATTCACATATGCGAATACGGAAGTGTTGGAAAACATGTGGGGGAGAGTATTTGAATGCGCGAATACTGAAAAGTGATGGCAAACACGGTGAGGAGACCATTTAAATATATAAAATACAGAAAAGTGGTGGAGAACGCAAAGGGAGAGTATTTACACATGTGAATACCAAAAAGTGGTGGCGAATACGTGAAGAGTATTTGCATACACTAACCCCGAAAAGTAGTGGCTAATACGAGGGAGAGCAAACATGAGGGGAGAGTATTTACATACGAAAATACTGAAAAGTGGTGGCGAACACAGGGAAGTGTATTAACATACGCGAATGCCGAAAAGTGCTGACAAACCCGAGGGGAGGAGTATTTACATATGCAAATGCTGAAAAGTGGTGGCGAACACGGGGAAGTGTATTAACATACGTGAATGCCGAAAAGTGCTGGCAAACCCGAGGGGAGAGTATTTACATATGAAAATACCGAAAAGTGGTGGCGAACACGGGGAAGTGTATTAACATACGCGAATGCCGAAAAGTGCTGGCAAACCCGAGGGAGAGTATTTACATATGCAAATGCTGAAAAGTGGTGGCGAACACGGGGAAGTGTATTAACATACGTGAATGCCGAAAAGTGCTGGCAAACCCGAGGGGAGAGTATTTACATATGAAAATACGAAAAGTGG
>NC_090751.1:95366607-95374107 GCF_036898095.1 Palaemon carinicauda | reverse complement strand
CAGTTATTTTTTTTTTCAAAAGTTTTATTCACCGCTAATAGCGATGAATCTATTTCCATTTTTTTTTGGGGGGGGGGGCGACTGAAATATTTTGTCTATATTTTTCATAACCATAAGCAGATGCTATTTGAGTCTTCCCTATATAATGATGAGCAATTGTCTGTGTCTATATATATATATATATATATATATATATATATATATATATATATATATATATATATATATATACAGTATATATTATATATACAAATATATATACATTATATACGTATATGTGTATATAATATATATATATAATTATATATATATATATAATATATATATATATATATATATATATATAAATTATATATATATATATATATATATATATATATATATATATATATATATATACATACAGATATATACATGCATATACATTTAATAAATTTTCTCTATATTTTACATAATGAAAACATATATTTTCACCAAGGAAAAGTAAAAATATGAATAAATATAAACATTAATTTGACTTTGCAATACATAAAAAAAGAATCACTGAAAGACAAGCTTAAATTTGCGAGAAATAAAATAAAGAATCACTGAAATACATTAATTCAAATTTGCAATACATAAAAAATTAATATCCAAAACAGAAAAATGAGAATTATTTGTCCAAATAAAAAGACCGATTGGTTCAAGATCAAATAGCAATCTAGTACTACTGCTGCTACTACTACTACTACTACTACTACTACTACTACTAATTCAATCTCCTCGGTTTATTCTCCAAAAGTAACAATAAAAGAATGTTATCCGCTTTGGGAAGAAGACCTCTTGAAATGGCACCTTTTTAACATATTCCGGATAAGCAACCTTTCTTCACACCGCGAAGTCCCGAGTCCCGGCTTTCGCGTATAAAGAGGCTTCAGCTTCTACCGATAATGTAAATCTCACTTATCGCGCTCCATTAAGCTCGCGAGCTGGGAAGTAAGCGTTAAGACAGTCACAAGCTATTGTGCTGGCGAGAGAAAAAGCATTCGTCTGTTGTGTTTGTTAAGGCCAGACGCCATTCGTTATTCTCGTCTTCTTATTGTTCAACTGAATAGTCGAAGACGATGGCAAATCGGGGCTTAAATTGGGTGGAAATATATAGAGCGGTATTCTGGGATTGTGTAAGATGGTGGTTGGCTTTTATACTAAATTTATTAGATTATTATTAAATTATTACTAAATTATTACTAAATTATTATTAAATTATTACCAAATTATTATTAGATTATTACCAAATTATTATGAAATTGTTATGAAGTTATGAAGTAGTTATGAAATTGTTATGAAATTATGAAATTTTTCTGAAATTGTTGTTGTTGTTGATGTTACTAGCTACGCTTCAACCCTAGTTGCAAAAACAAGATGCTATAAGCCCAAGGGCTCCAACAGAGAAAAATATCCCAGAGAGGAATGGAAATAAGTAAATAAACAAACGAGATAAGTAATGAACAATTAAAATGAAATATTCTAAAAAACATTAACAGCATTAAAACAGATATTTCATATTTAAACGAGAAAAAGACTTATGTCAGCCTGTTCAACATAAAAACTATATAGAAAATATTATTTTCTTTTGTTAATTTTAAGTGATTTTAAGAGATATTCATATATGGATGAGATCATGGTGAGGGGTAGATGGAGATGGTTTGGGCATGCTCTTCTCACTCCCAAGAGAGATTAGTTCACCAAACGTTGAACTGGGCTCCGCAAGGCACTAGAAGAGTTGGAAGGCCTAGATCTACATGACTGAAGACTATGAAACGCGAAGTAGATGATGATGAATGGGGAAGTTTTGATTTATAAGCTCAAGATAGAGATGACTGGGCAAATCTAACCGAGGCCTTTCGTGTCGATAGATGTAGGAGGAGGAGATGATAAATGCACTAACAATGAAAAAGTAAGAATAAGAAATTGGAAAAACTCTACACTGTAGAGTGTAAAATATCTTATTTTTTTTTTTTTGTAAATATTAACTGAACTTATTAGAGACTAGTCTTAAATTTTACCTTGTACTAATAACGAAAATATGCATATTAATAACTTGGAAAACTTTACACTGTAGAAAATAATATTTTCGTAAATGTTAACTTGAGAGTCGTTAAGAATTATATCTATTTTACTCTGTACTAACAATAAAAAAGTGTAATTAAATAACTGCAAAAACTTTATACTGCAGAAAACAAGTCTTTATTTCTGTAAATGTTAACTGGATATCCTCTCGAAAGCCTTAACATCTTCAGTCTTCCTCATATCTAGTGGGAGTTTGAAATTCCCATCACAAACAGATATGTTCACAATTCCCATTATCCTTCCTTTCTCAGAAAATGTAATTTCACGGTCTGTTTTTTGTTTTTTATCCGGAGAAGGGTTGCAGTGGCCGATGTAGTAACGTTCCTGACTGGTGAACGCCAGACTGGGGTTCGAATCCCGCTCAACCTCGTTACTTTCTTTGGCCGCTGCTACCCCACCATCCTTATGAGAGGCTATAGGGCTATCTTCTGAGTCATCAGAAGCCATTGCCTGGCCCTCCTTGGGTGGAGAGGGGACTTGGGCGCTCATCATATGTATATATGGTCAGTCTCTAGGGCATTGTTCTGCTTGATATAGGCAATGTCACTGTCCCTTACCTCTGTCATTCATGAGCGACCCTTAAACCTCTCAGGGCATTGTCCTGCTTGATATAGGCAATGTCACTGTCCCTTGCCTCTGTCATTCATGAGCGACCCTTAAACCTCTCAGGGCATTGTCCTGCTTGATATAGGCAATGTCACTGTCCCTTGGTTCTGCCATTCATGAGTGACCTTTAAACCTCTTAGGGCATTTTCCTGCTTGATATAAGCAATGTCACTGCCCCTTGCCTCTGCCATTCATGAGTGACCTTTAAACCTCTTAAGTGTCTATGCATATGTATGGATGTTGTCCCTTTTCACATTATCATGTGCGACCTTTTGGCGCTCTGTTCTCATGGGAAATCACGTGTGTTTAAATAAATAATAGGCTTAATGTAGGTTTCTGGATTTCCTCAGAGATTTTCCATAGAGATTTTCTTTATAGATAGTGAGATAGAGATAGACATACAAATGTTCCATTATCCCAAGATAAAAAGGTTACATTTCTTGAAGTAAAACACATTACGGATAGATAGATTGATAGATATATAGATAAATATTCAGATAGATTTATAGACCAAAAAAATTTTCCTATTAAAAAAAAAAAAAGGTGAATTTCATTGACGAAATTAAACACATTATGTATACATAGATACATAAATAGATAGATACATAAATAAATAAGACAATAAAATCGATAGAAAATTTATAGATTGATTTTGATAATGAATCCTTGGATGTTTGTTTAACAACAACAACATCGGTGGCAACACATTCCCTTGGAGTACTCCATTGTTCACTGGAAATTCATTTGATAGGAATATGAAGCGCGAAGTAGATGATGATGAATGGAGAAATATTGACTTAAAAGCTCAGGATAGAGACGACAAGCGATATCTAACCGAGGCCCTTTGCTTCAATAGGCTTAGGAGGAGATGATGATGATAATGATGATAATGTATGGTTATCATTTTCAGTAAAACAATAAAAATCTTTTAATATCGATGTGTTAAATTTAAATCTGGTAATAATTATCTAAACATATACAGGGGCAATGGCTGGTAATTTTTCTGTTAGGAACCATTTAATATTAAAAAAGGAGATTAGAATTTTATTGATGTAAAATTTTTACAAAAAAATGTAGATTTCCGAATGATATATTTGTAGGCGTATGAAACTTTTGAAAAAAATATGCTGTGAATGATTCTACTCGAATAATGTATAATGTATACAAATGTATATTAATACATAACTCTATCTCTTTGCTATGCACGTCAAATATGCATAATTAGAGTACACGGCCCGTCAAAAATTACATATAAATATCTAGATATGCGCAGACACATACAGATTCAACTCTTGCCACCTCCTCTCCCTAACTACAGCCTTTTTCACCATAGTATGACTACTTCCTCTCGCCCTTCCCGAAGGATGGGGAGAGACCAAGTAGTGATAGGTCTGGCTATGCCGCTCATCGTGACTGTAAAGCAAACAATGTGTAAATATATTCGCAAATATATCCAGACACTTGCTCTTTATTATATATTGTGGATTATTTGTGTATTTAGTTTCTTTCATTTTAGGATAATTTTAGAAATTAGATAAAATATCACCTTTTTTATATAATAGATGGAAAATGAATAAATATACAGATTAGTTGCGTCAAAATATTCTAGAAAAAAAAATTAAGAAACTGATATTTACAAATAGTATGTTGCTACGAGGTATAACTTGATAACTCTTGATATTAGATTAGTAATTATTGCTCCTTCTTATATAATAGATGAACATTAGATAAATATACAATTTAGAGGCATTAAACAAGCTCAGAAAAAGTCTAACAACAGAATTAAATTCGATAAATAACTGAAAGTCATACTATAACTTGGAGCACACGCATAAATTCCACAGACGTGAAAACAATTAATGGCGAGTACAATGGACGCTATTTGAACCAGAAGGAAAGTTTGGTCACCCACTCCTAGCCATATTCAAGTCGAATCCATTTCTGGTTCCTAATTGAGGTCCTGCTATTGCGCCATGTGAAAGGCAATTTTGTTGGAGTGTCCTTCCACTTTTACAGTTGCTGGGAAGACAAATACGGCAGGAGTCCTTCAAACTCCACTTTACAGAATGAGGGAACAAAGCAAGACTTGGGATTCGCAGTTTTTTTTTTATTATTATTACACTTTCAGCTATGTGAAATATCTGACGTTTTTAAACTGCTTCTGGCAAAAGATATTATTTTCAACATTTCAACGTCCATGAATGGCAGGACAATGCCCTAGAGACTGGCCATAGACATGATCAGTGCCCAAGCTCACTCTCCACCCAAGCTAGTACCAAGGAGGGTCAGAGCAATATATACATACATACATACATACATACATACATACATACACATACATATATATGTATATATATAAAAATATGAATATAAACATATATATATATATATATATATATATATATATATATATATATATATATATACATATATACATATATACTGTATATACACACACATATATATATATGTATATATATATATGTATATATATATATTTATGTATATATATATATATATATTATATATATATATATATATATATATTCACATATATACACATATACATATATATACATATATTATATATATAATATATTACATATATATATATTTATATATATATATATATATATATATATATATATATATAGCCAGACACTTTTTCTTTATTATATAGGTTAGAAGAGTTTCTCTAAACCATTAGTTACTTTATTTAGTAACAATGAAAATATTTTAACGCTTAAATAGGAAACAACCATTTATAGAGAAATATAGGCTATTTTGCATCTTATTACATTAAAACCATTATGTTTGGTCTTTTTCTTCTTCTTCTTCTTCTGCTTATTTCTATATGGGGTCATTGATTATGTTTAATAAACATCGACAAAAATAAAAACTGATCGCCCATTCAAGTTTCCCTTGATAAACCATCCTGTCTTCTGTACTAATTTCCCAATTAATCTCAGAGGCGTTGAAGGCTTTTTGTGATAGGATGCTGCACAATATCCTATATCATTACAAGAGAAAAAGCCTATTGTTCCTAGTTGTTGTACCGCACGTGTTTCATACGCATTCGTAAACTGTAACGGTACATTAGCTCGTTGTCTTCTTGAATAGACAGTTGCATTAATATCGGCTCTCTGTTATTACCTAACAGCCACCTCGCACAATTGGCGACCCCGGAGTGACCAGCTCCAATTGTGCGAGGTAGCTGTTGGGTTAAATGCAACTCTGTCTATTCAACAAGACAACGAGCTTATATACAGATAGTTCAAAGCAAGAATGATATAAAATTTAAACGGCATAAAACATGCGATAACAAGCTTGCAGAGAGAGAGCGATAATGAAAAGCAATGCCGTTACAGTTTACGAGCGTGTATGAAACATATGCAGCATGTCATAATCAACTTTCGTTTGTGTGACCTACATACGCTACAGTATATGGTGTGGCTAACAAAGGAAACATAATTAATTTTCTTATGTCATTAATGAATGTGTTCAGCAATTGTTTGTTATGAACGTAATAGTAAGGAGAAGTATTTTATTATAGATTATTGTTTAAAGAACTAGGAGTATTCAAACAAACCAAATGTCGTCATCATCATCTCCTCCTACACCTATTGACGCAAAGGGCCTCTGTTAGATTTGGCCAGCCATCTCTATCCTGAGCTTTTAATTCAATACTTCTCCATTCATCATCATCTACTTGGCGTTACATAGTCCTCAGCCATGTAGGCCAGGCCTTCCAAATCTTTTAGTGCGAGTGCGAACTATCTCCATATATCCCTCATCATTATCTCATCCACATTTGGCACTCGAGTAATTTTTCTTATAGTTTCATTTCTAATCTTGTCCTGCCACTTAACTCTCAAATTTCTTCTAAGGGCTGTGTTCTCAAATCTACTAAATATATTAGAGATATTTTCATTTTCATACCATGACTCATGTCCACAGAGTAACACCAATCTCCCTAAACTGATATATAGTCTGATTTTTATATGCAATTTCAGGCGATTTGATTTCAAAATTTTACTTAACCTAGCCATTATCCGATTTGCTTTTTAAAATCTTTCACTAAACTACAATTCTAAAGACCCTGTATTGGAGATCATAGTTCCTAAATACCTAAATGATTCTACCTCATTAATCCTTTCTCCTTTCAATGATATTTCATCATCCATTGCATTCTCTGTTTTTATCATCTCTGTCTTCTATTTATTTTGAGCCCAAACTCGTGTGATATTTGATGCATTCTAGTAAGCAAGCATTGCAAATCCTATGGTGTTCTACTAACAAAGACATCATCATCAGGATACTTTAGGTGTGCTAAATTCCCATCACCAATCCAGTCCCATCCTTCTCCACCATCTCTGAGTGTTCTACACATTACAAAATCCATGAGGAGGGTAAACAACATTGGTGACAACAAATTCCCTTTGTACTTGCTTATTTAATAGGAATTTCATAACAACGCAGGACACTCACAAAATTGACCGGTCCACAATATCAAAGGCTGTATCATAGTCCACAAATGCCATCCAAAGGAGACATATACATATACATATACATATACATATATACACAGACATATATACATATATACATATATACATATATATATATATATATATACATACATATATATACATACATATATATATATATATATATATATATATATATATATATATATATATATATATATATATATATATACATACATATATCAGATGGTCCTAATACATTCATAAATTCTTAATACCTTACTAAAGATATCAAAAT
>NC_090751.1:95356607-95361607 GCF_036898095.1 Palaemon carinicauda | reverse complement strand
GAACATAAGATTCAACTGAATTTACTTTCCCTCGAGTTAAATCTCTCTCTCTCTCTCTCTCTCTCTCTCTCTCTCTCTCTCTCTCTCTCTCTCTCTCTCTCATGGAATCTAATTGCATTGTACAATTTGGAATAAAAATTAGGTTATATATCACTAAGTGCAATGAGGACAATCTCTCTCTCTCTCTCTCTCTCTCTCTCTCTCTCTCTCTCTCTCTCTCTCAACAATAAGGAATAGAGTTCGATTGTACAATTTGGAATAAAAAGTTATATTTCAGTAAATACATGGAATACAATCACTCTCTGTCTCTGGGAAATAATCTTTTAAAAAACTCAGCTGAAAATAAAACCAAAAAACTTAAATAACCTTCTCTCGTCCTTCATCATCATCTAATACAATTTAAGTCATCTCTACTTAGGGGGAAAACTAGGATAAAAAAGTACCACTAAATGAAATGATTTTAAAACATAAAACTAATACGAAATCTCTTCATAAATGTTCTTCCCTCCACCCTACAATTTGTACTAGAAAGAACTATGGGAATTTTCATTTAAATATCTTAACTGAATTTAAGAATGATATAAGAATAAAACCAAAATAGATAATGTCTTCCCCCTCCAAAGTTGAAAGAATGAACTAAATAAATCTCTAAAAGTGGTATCTTTTAATCAACTCATTCTACGAAAGGAAGGAAGAGTAAGACATCTAATAAATCATGAAACACCATTTGCGAGATAAATTTAAAGGAATTCCTAATTATTATTAAAATATATAAAGAAATGACCGAATAAAACTCTTAAGTAAGAGTTTCACATTCTTCATACATTTTTAACTTTATTTTGAATTAAGTTGAAACTGGGAACATTATGCTGGAATGTGATTTATTCAAAACAGAAAAAAATAGAAAATGTATTTGAATCTATTTTTTTTATAAAGGATACCTTTGGAAATGTACAATTCAACAATTTGCTCCGAAAAACAGGAACTAATGAGAACTATAACTGAGTAAGCATACCATCGACCTTAAGGTATTTCATGAAGCTACCAGATTTTAATCCATTCTTGGACGACACTCCCTTATTTTTCATTAGAAAACCGACCTAAACTGCCAAATCGAATAAATAAAATGCCCAGGTTTATCTCTTCAGAAAATCATTGCAACTAAAGGGTACTATCTCCTTGCTGGCTAACATGAACTTCACAAAATTGTCCATATATGTCTCTACTTACCACAGAAGATTCGAAGATTCTTCTTAGATAACTTCATTCTTTAGAGATTTCGAATCCATTTGCTTGCATTCCTTTTGACTGGACGTCCGTAAGGTTCGAAGATTCTTATGAGATAGCTTCATTCTTCAGGAATTCGAATCCATTCGCTTGCAGTCCTTTTGACCGGACTTCCGTAAGGTTCGAAGATTCTTATGAGATAACTTCATTCTTTAGGGATTTTGAATCCATTCGCTTGCATTCCTTTTGACCGGACTTCCGTAAGGTTCAAAGATTCTTCAGAGATAGCTTCATACTTTAGGGAATTCGTATGTATTCGCTTGCATTCCTTTTGACTGGACGTCCGTAAGGTTCGGAGATTCTTATGAGATAACTTCATTCTTTAGGGATTTTGAATCCATTCGCTTGCATTCCTTTTGACTGGACGTCCGTAAAGTTCGAAGATTCTTCCGATATAGCTTCATTCTTTAGGGATTTCGAATCCATTCGCTTGCATTCCTTTTGACTGGACGTCCGTAAAGTTCGAAGATTCTTCCGATATAGCTTCATTCTTTAGGGATTTCGAATCCATTCGCTTGCATTCCTTTTGACTGGACGTCCGTAAAGTTCGAAGATTCTTCCGAGATAGCTTCATTCTTTAGGGATTTCGAATCCATTCGCTTGCATTCCCTTTGACTGGACGCCCGTAAGGTTCGAGATTCTTATGAGATAGCTTAATTCTTCAGGAATTCGAATCCATTCGCTTGTAGTCCTTTTGACCGGACTTCCGTAAGGTTCGGAGATTCTTACGAGATAACTTCATTCTTTAGGGATTTCGAATCCATTCGCTTGCATTCCTTTTGACTGACGTCCGTAAAGTTCGAAGATTCTTCCGAGATAGCTTCATTCTTTAGGGATTTCGAATCCATTCGCTTGTATTCCTTTTGACTGGACGTCCGTAAGGTTCGAAGATTCTTATGAGATAACTTCATTCTTCAGGAATTCGAATCCATTCGCTTGCATTCCTCTTGACTGGACGTCCGTAAGGTTCGAAGATTCTTATGAGATAACTTCATTCTTTAGGGATTTCGAATCCATTCGCTTGTATTCCTTTTGACTGGACGTCCGTAAGGTTCGAAGATTCTTATGAGATAACTTCATTCTTCAGGAATTCGAATCCATTCGCTTGCATTCCTCTTGACTGGACGTCCGTAAGGTTCGAAGATTCTTATGAGATAACTTCATTCTTTAGGGATTTCGAATCCATTCGCTTGCATTCCTTTTGACTGACGTCCGTAAAGTTCGAAGATTCTTCCGAGATAGCTTCATTCTTTAGGGATTTCGAATCCATTCGCTTGTATTCCTTTTGACTGGACGTCCGTAAGGTTCGAAGATTCTTATGAGATAACTTCATTCTTCAGGAATTCGAATCCATTCGCTTGCATTCCTCTTGACTGGACGTCCGTAAGGTTCGAAGATTCTTACGAGATAACTTCATTCTTTAGGGATTTCGAATCCATTCGCTTGTATTCCTTTTGACTGGACGTCCGTAAAGTTCGAAGATTCTTATGAGATAGCTTCATTCTTTAAGGATTTCGAATCCATTCGCTTGCATTCCTTTTGACTGGACGCCCGTAAGGTTCGAAGATTCTTCCGAGATAGCTTCATTCTTTATGGAATGCGAATCCATTTGCTTGTATTCGTTTTGACCGGACGTCCGTAAGGTTCGAAGATTCTTCAGAGATAACTTCATTCTTTACGGAATTCGAATCCATTCGCTTGCATTCCTTTTGACTGGACGCCCGTAAGGTTCGAAGATTCTTCCGAGATAGCTCCATTCTTTATGGAATTCGAATCCATTTGCTTGTATTCGTTTTGACCGGACGTCCGTAAGGTTCGAAGATTCTTCAGAGATAACTTCATTCTTTACGGAATTCGAATCCATTCGCTTGCATTCCTTTTGACTGGACGCCCGTAAGGTTCGAAGATTCTTCCGAGATAGCTTCATTCTTTATGGAATTCGAATCCATTTGCTTGTATTCGTTTTGACCGGACGTCCGTAAGGTTCGAAGATTCTTCAGAGATAACTTCATTCTTTACGGAATTCGAATCCATTCGCTTGCATTCCTTTTGACTGGACGCCCGTAAGGTTCGAAGATTCTTCCGAGATAGCTTCATTCTTTATGGAATTCGAATCCATTTGCTTGTATTCGTTTTGACCGGACGTCCGTAAGGTTCGAAGATTCTTCAGAGATAACTTCATTCTTTACGGAATTCGAATCCATTCGCTTGCATTCCTTTTGACTGGACGCCCGTAAGGTTCGAAGATTCTTCCGAGATAGCTTCATTCTTTATGGAATTCGAATCCATTTGCTTGTATTCGTTTTGACCGGACGTCCGTAAGGTTCGAAGATTCTTCAGAGATAACTTCATTCTTTACGGAATTCGAATCCATTCGCTTGCATTCCTTTTGACTGGACGCTCGTCCTCACCCTAGGTCATACAAATGATCCAACTTGTCAAACTCTGTTGAACCCATTCTAGCATAGCTTGCTCCTACTTCGAAGTTACGTCTCTCGTCTCTCAGGAATTTGGAGATGAAGGAATGTAGATTATTATACATTCGGAATATACAGTTATTAAGTTGTTTCTGGGGTATTATATAGTAATATACATACATGAAAATACACATCTTTCCATAATGCATCTCAAAATCTTTAATTTCTTTGAAATATTCTTACTCAAATGAGCTATAATCATCATCATCACAGCTTCTACAACGTTTACAGCGATTCCAGAATACTCAAATCAATGGCAGCTATTTCACTAGACATTCTCTCCAATGTTTATAACTTTTAGAAGATTAAAATCAATGGATGAAAAACCACATTCACTCATTGCTGAGGATCTACAATGTTTGCAACGCTTCCAGAAGTCTCATGATAATTTGAATTAAAAAAAAAAATGATTTTATTAGTTTTAATTTTGATAATAAATTTGATAATAATTTTAAGAATACATGAAAACTGCTATACAACGGAATTGAACAATGGTAGTAGGTTCAAATTCAATAAATATTTTTTTTAAATGATCAGTATGATTTCTTTGGAGGGAAAAACTACTTAAATGTACAATTAATTATGAAATTCTTCCTTGCAAATAAACTACAATTCCTTTGACTACTAAATTCAGATGATAATTAACATTATTCATAAATAATTATAAAGTTTTCCATCATAGAAAAGGTACACAAAAGGCAAATGAAATAATGTGTAGAGCAATCATTATTACAAACAAAACATATATTTGATTTATAATAAATTTAACTAATGTATCTCTTTTAATTTCTTTGAATAGGAAATGAATAAAAACTATTATACGAGACTGGTTAGAAATGAATACATATTCAAATATTTGTATGGATATGCACATACACGCACGCACGCACACAAACAGATTCAACCCTTCCCATCTCCTCCCCTTTCCTAACTACAAGCCCTGTCACCAGGGTTTGACTACTCTTCTCCCTACATTAGAAATGTCTGGTCGTTGAGTGTGACCGTTAGTTATAATTATATATAGAATTTTATATATATGTGTATATATAATATATATAAAATAATATATATATATATAATATATATATATAAATATATATATATATATATATATATATATATATATATATATATATATATATATATATATATATATATATATATATATATATATATATATATATATATATATATATATATATATATATATATATATATATATATATATATATATAT
>NC_090751.1:95345101-95352601 GCF_036898095.1 Palaemon carinicauda | reverse complement strand
ATAGTCCTCTGATGGCTGAATGGGGTGGTTTTGCCATATGATTACCCGTTCTCAGAGGCAGTGGCGATTTAAAATAAAATAAAAAATAAAAAAAAAAACTCTTTAGTTTCTATAGTAAAAAACCCGTTGGAGTGATCAAGGGGCACAAAGGAATACTGGAAAACAAGTGACAAAAAAAGGACAGAAGCAAAGTGAGAGGGCTGACTGATAATCCATAACTTATCTGACGAAATTTACGTGGGATGAAAAATATCTAAGTTTAGGCTGTTTACTCGGAAGGCCACTGTTGTGGTTGAGCACCATAGTGGGCTGCTTGGTCTTGCCATGGCCAGCAGTTGTGCTTCTAAACTCTATTGTCAGCCTCCTGGCTAGTACAGTGGTAATGTGTTCGTCTAGCATTTGTATGGCAGCAGATCGATTCTAGCTAGGTATTGTGACTTTAGGCTATTTCCTGGGGAGGGCACTGTTGTGGTTGGGCACCATAGTAGGCTGGTTGGGCTTGCCATGGCCAGACCTGGCCAGCAATTTTGCTTCTAAACTCTATATTCAGCCTCCTAGATAGTACAGCGGTAACGTATTCGCCTAACATTTGCATGGCAGCAGATCGATCCTACCTAGGTATTGTGACTTTTGGCTATTTACTGGGGAGGCCACTGTTGTGATTAGGCACCACATTGGGTAAGTTAGGATTTACCTGGCCAGGAGTTTTGCATCTAAACTCTATTGCCAGCCTCCTGGCTAGTACAGTGGTAAAGTGTTCGCCTAGCATTCGCATGGCCGCAGATCGATCCCAGGCTCGATTTGTTAGTTTAAGCTCTTAATTGGGGAGGCCATTGCTGTGGTTGCTCACCACAATCTGTTGGTTGGGGTTGTCATGGCCAGCAGTTTTACTTCTAAACTCTATCGTCAGCCTCCTGGCTAGTATAGAGGTAAAGTGTTCGCCTAGCATTCGCATGGCAGCAGCTCGATCCCAGCCAGGGATCGTGACTTTAGGCTATTTACTGGGGAGGCCACTGCTGTGATAGGCCACCATAGTGGGCTGGTTGGTGTTGCTATGGCCAGCAGTTTTGCTTCTAAACTCTATCGTCAACCTCCTGGCTAGTACAGTGGGAAGGCCATTCCTGTGGTTGGGCACCACATAGGGGGTTTGGACTTCCCCAGCTATCGTTCAATTATGATGAAACTGGAACTGAAGCCAGGCACCTTCACCCTTATGTGGGAGCCGAAGAAACGCATATTACTTTTTCAGAACAGGCTTTGTCACAACTTGTCCCACTAAATCATTTATATTCCTTACCTTTTAATTCCTTTTTCTGTGAGGTGGGTCATCTTTATCGGTGATATTTGACCTTTTTCAGGTCATCTGTACGTGGTCATTTTCCATTCATCTCAAGATTTTAATTTTTCATCCGCTGATCTGAAAAAAAAAAAGTTGATAAAGGAAGGTCTTCTACTTTTGTCCGACAGTGAATAAAGTTAAATTGGGCCCTTTTTTCTTGGAGAGGTTTAAAGGAGGCTAAAGATATTTAAAAAAAAATTTCTTTAGTGAAATTATCTAAATATGAAAAATAAAATAAATTCTAAATAGATTTAAGTCAGTTATATATGGAGCAAAATAATTTCCAGGATTTTACATAACAGTTGATACCTACGAGTTTCATTAAGATTAAAATTGTGGCCAGAGAGCTGTTCATAACCAAACAAAAACACACCCACACACACAAACATGGGGTTAGACAATCTTCCAACTTCGTTGCCGGAGGTAAAAAAAAAAATCAAAAGCCTTATTTTGAAATCATAATGATCCAAAAACACCTTCCGATCTATTGAAAAATAAAGCTTTCTTTTAAAACATGGAAAAAATAATGAGTACATTTTTATAGGCAACGCAATTTTTTGACAAAGAATTTAGAAAAGTTTCAAAGTTGCAAAGGAAATTGTTTGCTAGAAAATTGATGGCAAAACTTATTTAGTAGAGTGGCAATGATGTGTTATGGATATTGGAAAATAGTCATAAATGATTTAATAGGAGTTATACTGTTCATCTCTTCTCATGACATGACCATACCACCTCAGCTTACTTTCTTAGATCTTATTTGATAGTTCTTTCATTCCTGTGGTACCCCTAAAAAAGTTAAAGTTGCGGGTTTTAGGTCTCCACTCAGACGATCTACATCATTCTGCTCGGGCGACCATAAGCCAGCAGGGACTATCACTAGCCCCCTCTAACCTCCCCCCCAGGCGCCACTATGGAGAATACCCACGATAGAAGGTCTCATGCTATCTGCGTCCTGGCAGGGATGTGAACTCGGGACCACTGAGACAGAAGCCCACGACGCTACCAACCTAGCTATCTGGAGTATATTACCTCATTCCGTATCTTCTCTCTTCTTGTCACCCCACACATCTATCTCAACATTCTTATCTCTGCCACATCCAGCTTCTTCTACCAATTATTTAAAAAGACCACTTGGTAAGTATTACAAATCTTTATTTCAAGATAAAAGATTATCAATCTTTCTTTAGAAATTAGTAGCCTTAAAACAGATTATTAAAGTATAACAATTTGTATTTACTTCTGTAAAGGTAAAGGTACCTGGTTTCAGTTTCATCAGAATAGATGCTCACCAGAACCTCAGGCGGGCAAGCCTAACCATCTATTGTGGTGCCCAAGCACAGCAGCGGTCTCCCCAGTAAATAGCTTAAACTCACGGTCCCGGGAGGGGATCGATCTGCTGCCATACGAATGCTAGGCGAACACGTTACCACTGTACTATAAAGCGTTCACTATTTGTTGGGGACTTAGCAAGGTAGCAACTGGCTGTGCATGAGAAGGGCTCTCTTAGTGACTCTCTTAGAGGATATATATAGCCTCTGAGCCGCTGATCCATTTATAATTGGCTGAAGTTATACAGCAGTAGAATCTACTTATTTCTGCGAGAGTCAATGCTTCAAGTTTAGTGTCTCCTTGATCCATATTAAAATCTATTTCTGAACATAGGACTTCGCGGAATTTATCTTATTACATTGTACAATTTGGAATAAAAACGAGGTTATATATCACTAAGTGCAATGAGGACAATCTCTCTCTCTCTCTCTCTCTCTCTCTCTCTCTCTCTCTCTCTCTCTCTCTCTCTCTCTCTCTCTCTCTCTCAAAACAATAATGAATAGAGTTTGACTGTACAATTTGGAATAAAAAAGGTTATATTCCAGTATACACATGGAATACAATCACTCATTGTCTTTGGGAAATAATCTTTTAAAAAAACTCACTTTAAAATAAAACCAAAAAAAAAAAAAAAAAAAACTGAAATAACCTTCTCTCGTCCTTCATTATCTTGTAATACATAGAATAAAAAAAGTTCCACTAAATGAAATTATTTTAAAACAAGACTAATACGAAATCTCTTCATAAATGTTTTTTCCCTCCACCCTAAAATTTGTACTAAAAAAAAAAACTAGAGGATAATTCATTTAAATATCTTAACTGCATTTAAGAATGATATAAGAATGATACCAAAATAGATAATGTCTTTCCCCTCCAAAGTTGAAAGAATGATATAAATAAATCTCTAAAGTGATATCTTTTAATCAACTCATTCTACGAATGGAAGGAAGAGTAATAAACCTAATAAAACCTGAAACTTCATTCGCGCGATAAATTTAAAGGATATCCTAATTGTTATTAAAATATATAAAGAAATGACCGAATACTAAAACTCCAAGTAAGAGTTTCACATTCTTCATACATTTTTAACTATTTTGAATTAAGTTGAAACTGAAAACAATAACATGGATTAAGATATATTCAAAAATAGAAAAAGATTAAAATTTATTTGAATCTACTTTACTATAAAGGATACCTTTGGAAATGTATAATTCGACAATTTGCTACGAAAAACAGGAGCTAATGAGAAATATAACTAAGTAAGCATACTATCGACCTTATAGTATTTCATGAAGCTACCAAATTTTAATCCGTTGTCTTGGACGACAAACTCTTATTTTTTCATAAGAAAACCGACCTAAATTGCAAAATTAAAAATAAAAAAAATGCCCAGGTTTATCTCTTCAGAAAATCCTTGCAACAAGAAGGTACTATCTCCTTACTGGCTAACAGGAACTTCACAAAATTGTCCATAGATGTCTCTACTTACCACATAAGATTCGAAGATTCTTCTTAGATAACTTCATTCTTTAAGGGTTTTTTTTTTTTTTTTTTTTTTTTTTTTTTAATCCATTCGCTTGCATTTCTTTTGACTTGACGTCCGTAAGGTTCAAAAATTCTTCAGAGATAATTTCATTCTTTAGGGAATTCGATTACATTAGCTTGCATTCCTTTTGATCGGACTTCCGTAAGGTTCGAAGATTCTTCCGAGATAGCTTCATTCTTTAGGGAATTCGAATCTATTCGTTTGCATTCCTTTTGACCGGACTTCCGTAAGGTTCGAAGATTTTTCCGAGATAGCTTCATTCTTTAGGGAATTCGGATCTATTCGTTTGCATTCCTTTTGACCGGACTTCCGTAAGGTTCGAAGATTCTCCTGAGATAGCTTCATTCTTTAGGGAACTCGAATCCGCTCGCTTGCATTCCTTTTGACTGGACTTCTGTAAGGTTCAAAGATTCTTCCGAGATAGCTTCATTCTTTAAAGATTTCGAATCCATTTGCTTACATTCCTTTTGACTAGACGTCCGTAAGGTTCGAAGATTCTTTCGAGATAACTTCATTCTTTAGGGATTTCCAATCTATTCGCTTGCATTCCTTTTGACCAGACTTCCCTAAGGTTCGAAGATTCTTCCGAGATAACATCATTCTTTAGGGATTTCGAATCTATTTGTTTGCATTCCTTTTGACCAGACTTCCCTAAGGTTCGAAGATTCTTCCGAGATAACTTCATTCTTTAGGGATTTCGAATCTATTCGCTTGTATTCCTTTTGACCAGACTTCCGTAAGGTTCGAAGATTCTTCCGAGATAACTTCATTCTCTAGGGATTTCGAGTCTATTTGCTTGCATTCCTTTTGACTGGACGACCGTTCTCACCCTGGGTCCTACAAATGATCCAACTTGTCAAACTCTGTTGAACCTATTCTGGCATAGCTTGTTCCTGCTTCGAAGTTGCGTCTCTCTTCTCATAGGAATTTGGAGATGAGGGAATGTAGATTATTATACAATCGGAATATACAGTTATCAATTATGTTTCTGGGGTATTATATGCTAATATACATACATGAAAATACACAACTTTCCATAATGCATCTCAAAATCTTTAATTTCTTTGAAATATTCTTACTCGAATTGGTCATAATCATCATCATCACAGCTTCTACAACGTTTACAAACGATTCCAGAATACTCAAATCAATGGCAGCTATTTCACTAATCATCCTCTATAATGTTTATAACACCTCCACAAAATTAAAATCAATGGATGAAAAACCACATTCATTCATTGCTGAGGGTCTACAATGTTTGGAACGCTTCCAGAAGTCTCATGATAATTTGAATAATTTCAAAAAATAATGATTTTGATAGTTTTAATTTTGATAATAAAGTTAATGATAATTTTAATTATATATGAACACTGGTACATAACTACATTGAACAATGGCAGTAGGTTCTAATTCTTCAATATATATATATATATATATATATATATATATATATATATTATATATATATATATATATATATATATATATATATATATATATATATATATATATATATATATATATATATATATATATATATATATATATATATATATATATATATATATATATATATATATTTTAAATGACCTGTATATTTTGTTTTGTTTTGTTGGGATTACCTTCATGTACTAGTAATTATTATGAAAGCATTCCTTGTAAATAAACCTCAATTGCTAGAACTACAAAATTCAGATGTTATTTAACATTACTCATAAATAATTATAAAGTTTTCCAATATAGAAAAGGTACTTAAAAGGCAAATGAAATAATGTGTAGAGCAATCATTATTACAAACAAAACATATCTTCAATTTATTATAAATTTAATTTATGCATCTCTCTTCAATTTCTTTGAACAGGAAAGGGATAAAAACTATTATACGAGACTGGTTAGAATTGAATATTTATTTAAATATCTATATGGATATGCACACACACACAAGCATGCACATAAGCAGATTCGACCCTTTTCACCTCCTCCCCTTTCCTAACTACAACCCCGGTCACCAGAGTATGACTACTACTCTCCCTACCTGAGGGACGTCTACTTATTGAGTGACATGGTATATATGTATATGTATATGTATATGTATGATATTAAAAATAAGGCTGATTTTGTTATAGTCTTAACTAAAAAGAAAAACTTCTAACGTGGATTCATCAGTTTTCCATAATTGAATCAGGGGAATTCTAGTCCACTCATATTGCATTGATTTTAATTAATGTTGACACAGAGTGAATTTATAATTTTTCACTTGGTCCTGGACCAGAGATTATATTCACAGAGATTATATTCAAAATAGAATCAAGAGAATGCAGTTGAGAGAGAGAGAGAGAGAGGAGAGAGAGAGAGAGAGAGGAGAGAGGAGAGAGAGAGAGAGAGAGAGAGAGAGAGAGGAGAGAGAGAGAGAGAGGAGTCTTGTAAATCTCTTTGATGTCTGCAATGACTAAATATCACTAAGGGCTTCATAGTCTATTTTTATCTGTATTTGATAAACCCATTTTTCTTTTAGTTTAATTGTAGGATAATTTGTAGCTCGTTTGGAGACTGTATGTAAAATTTCTAATCTTTATGTAAAAAAAAAACTTTTAATGGATAACAAACATAAGAATACCACCTATCTTGAGGCTCCCTACCTAACCCACATTAAAAGCCGTATCCTTACCCACTTACCTACCAGGTGATGGTGGGCTACACTCCCACCATCTTAAATTTCCCAATTCTTACCTTACCCTAAGACCAAGACACAACCTTATTTTTTCTTCCCAACCTTGCTCACTCCTGGCAAGGTAACACTACAGAAGGTCCTTGACATACAACGCCCGACCTGCAAAACTCCCGACCTGCAAAACTCCCGACCTGCAAAAGTCCGACCTGCAAAATGCCCGACCTGCAAAACGGCCGACTTGCAAAACGTTTGACCTACAAAACTCCTGACCTACAAAACGTCTGACTTTCAAAACGCCAGACCTGCAAAACGCTTGACCTGCAAAACGCCCGACCTGCAAAACGCCTGACCTGCAAAAGTCTGACTTGCAAAACGTTCAACCTGCAAAACGGCCGACTTGCAAAACGCCTTACTTGGAAAACGTCCGACCTGCAAAACGTCCGACCTGCAAAACGCCCGACTTGCAAAACGTTCGACCTGCAAAACGCCCGACTTGCAAAACGTTCGACCTGCTAAACGCCCGACCTGCAAAACGGCCGACTTGCAAAACGGCCGACTTGCAAAACGTTTGACCTACAAAAAGTCTGACCTGCAAAACGCCCGACCTGCAAAACG
>NC_090751.1:95335101-95337601 GCF_036898095.1 Palaemon carinicauda | reverse complement strand
ACATTCAACGTCTCATGTCTTGTAATTTGATTGAAGACTGATGATGGTTACTATGGCGGCTGTGCAGAAAAAAAGGGAGAGCGCATTTTTTATTTTAGTGTGTTGCTTGCTGCACGAACATTACACTGTCTGAACATTTATAAGGAAATCTTATGTAGATAACTTATACAAGTTATTTAATAAGACTGTCTTCTCATCTTGAGAGACCAAACTTACTGTTTATAGTAGTTTGTGACTATATAAGCAATATTCTTAAATTTCATGACGTACATATATCTGCGTGCGATTATTTGCCATGGATACATATTTGCAAAATTGCTTTTGCAATTTCCGGAACACTTTCTTTGATTCATATTAATTCTTTGTCATTTCTCAAACTCCTTATCGTTTTGATAATATCACCAATGCTAGTCTTGGTTAGTGCCATAGCCTATGTACCATGACCTTCCACATACTTGGATTAGAGTTCTCCTGCTTGAGGGTACACTCAATAACGCTGTTCTATCGTATTTCTCTTCTTCTTTTGTTTCTTTATAAAGTTTTTATAGTTTATATATGAAAGATCTAATTTAATGTTGTTACTGTTCATAAAACATTTTATTTTCATTGTCTATTACTTCTCTTGTAGCTAATTCGTTTCCTAGTTTCCATCCTCACTAGGCTATTTTCCCGTGTTGGGGCCCTTGGGCTTAGAGCATCCTGCTTTCCCAACTAGGGTTATAGTTTAGCTTGTAATAATGATAAAATGATAAAATGATAAAATAATAAAATGATAAAATTATAAAATGATAAGATTAAAATAATGAAATATTAAGATAAAATAATAGAATTTTAAAACATTAGAACATTAATTTAAAACAAATAAAACATTAAAATGTTAAAACAACAACAACAACAACAACAATAATAATAATAATAATAATAATAATAATAATAATAATAATAATAATAATAATAATAATAATAATAATAATAATAATAATAATAATGGATAAACAACAACACTCATATGCATCACAGAATAATCTGCTCCTTCTCAATCATACATCAAAAGTTTTCTCAAGAAATTTCAACAATCTCCAGATACAAAATTTCCTCGTCTTCACAAAAGAGAACGTGAATAAACCGAATTCTTTCCCTCTTCCTCCTTCACATTTTTTATTTTTTTTTAATTTTTTTTTTTTGGGTTAAGGGAAAGAACCCAGAGGATGAAATGAAATTCCTCGGAATACCTGTCAAGTCTCCTGGAAGGGATTTTGCATAATAAAAGTGCGGAATGGACTGGCCACTGGAGTTTTTAAATATTCTATTATCACTGTTTTTAAAATAATTTATCTATATCGTCTGTGTTACTATCAATTGATGTATCAATATTTATTTTAATTTGCTTCATATAGATAATATTCAATTAGCTTGAAACTGTATATATGTTATCATTATAACTATAAGAGAGATTACTCAGTGCCATATGTGGATGAGTTCATGGTGAAAGGTAGATAGAGATGGTTTGGGCATGCTCTTCGCACTCCCCAAGAGAGATTGGTACAGCAAACTTTCAACTGGGCACCACAAGGCACTTGAAGAATTAGAAGACTCAGGCCTACATGGGTGAGGACTAAGAAGCGTGAAGTAGATGCTGAATGGAGAAGTATTGATTTAAGACCTCAAGATAAAAAAGACTGGCAAAATCTAAGATGCCCTTTGCTTCAATAGGCGTAGGGGGAGGACATGGTGATGATTATGTATATAGATATTTAGAAGTGATGTGAAATGTTGAATTCCTTTGAACAAACATTATAAAATAACTATAGGGGTCCTGTAGAGAGTAGGGTTCCCCTGCTCTATAGGACCTGAAAAAGAGCCTCTTGAAGTAAAGTAAGTTACGAAAAAGTAAGTATTATGGTTTTAATATGATACTCTTGTATAAAAGTACATTAGGAATTTGATATGGCAATACAATAGAAAACAATTCTCTCATACATATTATAGAAGGATGAACGCAAGAACTTTTCCCCAATTGATTGGAAATGAACTTGTAGGCGTTCATCCTAAAAAAGAAACATACATATATACACATACATACATGCATACATAAAATTATATCTATATCCACCTAGCTATATATAAAACAATAAATATAGCCGGTTCTAATTCACTGCAGATCAACAGCCTCAGACATTTCGATTTGGGTCTGGGGTTTGCCCAGTTTTCATTCATACGCTGGCCACTGCAGATTTTTTTCCTGGTCGCTCACAGCAAACCAACCTAGTATGGGTGGCCCTGACTAGTACAGCTTTGCTATTCACGGCAATACACAAACCCTTTCACAACGGTAAGGTCTCCCCACTCAGAAAGGGGATTTACCTACACAAATATATACACTCATATATATATATATATATATATATATATATATATATATATATATATATATATATATATATACATACATATACACACATATGTATATATATATACACAAATATATACATATTCATAT
>NC_090751.1:95330101-95332601 GCF_036898095.1 Palaemon carinicauda | reverse complement strand
AAAAAGAAAATACATCATAACCTGTGTCCTACGCTGCTCTTAAAAGTACCAACAGAAACAGGATACGAAAAAGCAAATACATCATAGCCTGGGCCCTATGCTGGTCTTAAAAGTTCCACCAGAAACAGGATACGAAAAAACAAGTACATCATAACCTGTGTTCTACGCTGGTCTTGAAAGTACCAACAGAAACAGGATACGGAAAAGCAAATACATCATAGAATGGGGCCTACGCTGCTCTTAAAAGTACCAACAGAAACAGGATACAAAAAAGCAAGTACATCATAACCTGTGTCCTACGCTGGTCTTGAAAGTACCAACAGAAACAGGATACGAAAAAACAAGTACAGCATAGCCTGTGTCCTATGTTGGTCTTAAAAAATACCACCATAAACAGGTTACAAAAAAACAAAAAAAAAAAAAAACAAAAAAAACAAGGACAGCATAGCCTGTGTCCTACGCTGGTCTTAAAAGTACCACCAAAAACAGGATACGGAAAAAAATAGGACAGCATAGCCTGTGTCCTACGCTGGTCTTAAAAAAGCCTCTAAAAACCGGATATAAAAAAAAACAAGTATATCATAGCTTGTGTCCTCTGCTGGTCTTAAAAGTACCACCAGAAACAGGATACGAAAACACAAGTACATCATAGCCTAGATCCTGAGGTGGTCTTAAAAGTGCCACCAGAAACAGGATACGAAAAAAAAACAAGTACAGCATAGCCTGGGTCCTAAACTGGTCTTAAAAGTACCACAAAAAAAAAGGATACGAAAAATAAAGTACATCATAGCCTGTGTCCTACGCCGGTCTTAAAAGTACCAACAGAATCAGGATATGAAAAAACAAGTACAGCATAGCCTGGGTCCTACGCTGGTCTTAAAGGTACCACCAGAAACAGGATACGAAAAAGAAAGTACATCATAGCGTGTGTCCTACGTTGGTCTGAAAAGTACCACCAGAAACAGGATACAAAGAAACCAGTACAACATAGCCTGTGTCCTACGCTGGTTTTAAAAGTACCACCAAAAACAGGATACGAAAAAGCAAGTACATCATAGCTTGGGTCGTACTCTGGTCTTAAAAGTACCAAAAGAAACAGGGTACGAAGAAATAAGTAAAGCATTGCCTGTGTCTCACGTTGGTATTAAAATTACCACCAGAAACAGGGTACGAAAAAGAAGGTACAGCATAGCCTGTGTCCTACGCTGGTCTTAAAAGTACCACCGGAAACAGGATATGAACAAACGAGTACAGCATAGCCTGTGTCCTAAGCTGGTCTTAAAAGTACCTCCAGAAACAGGATACAAAAAAAAAAAAAAAAACAAGTACATCAGATCTTGTGTCCTATGCAGGTCTTAAAAGTACCAACAGAAACAGGGTACGAAAAAACAAGTAAAGCATAGCCTGTGTCCTACACTGGTCTTAAAAGTACCACCGGAAACAGGATACGAAAAAGCAAGTACATCGGAGCCTCTGTCTTATGCTGGTTTTAAAAGTACCACCAGAAACAGGATACGAAAAAGCAAGTAGATCATAGCCTGGGTCCTACGCTGGTCTTAAATGTACCAACAGGTAAAGGGTACGAAAAAACAAGTAAAGGATAGCCTGTGTCCTAAGCTGTCTTAAAAGTCCCTCCAGAAACAGGATACGAGAAAAAAAACAAGTACATCAGATCTTGTGTCCTATGCAGGTCTTAGAAGTACCAACAGAAACAGGGTACGAAAAAACAAGTAAAGCATAGCCTGTGTCCTACACTGGTCTTAAAAGTACCACCGGAAACAGGATACGAAAAAGAAAGTACATCAGAGCCTGTGTCCTACGCTGGTCTTAAAAGTACCACCGGAAACAGGATACGAAAAAGCAAGTACATCATAACCAGGTTCCTACGCTGGTCTTAAAAGTACCAACAGAAACAGGGTACGAAAAAATAAGTAAAGCATAGACTGTGTCCTACACTGGTCTTAAAAGTACCACCGGAAACATGATACGAAAAAGCAAGTACATCAGAGCCTGTGTCCTACGCTGGTCTTAAAAGTACCACCGGAAACAGAATACGAAAAAGCAAGTACAGCATAGCCATGTCCTACGCTGGTCTTAAAAGTACCAACAGGTAAAGGGTGCGAAAAAATAAGTAAAGGATAGCCTGTGCCCTAAGCTGGTCTTAAAAGTCCCTCCAGAAACAGGATACAAAAAAAGAAACAAGTACATCAGATCTTGTGCACTATGCAGGTCTTAAAAGTACCAACAGAAACAGGGTACAAAAAAACAAGTAAAGCATAGCCTGTGTCCTACACTGGTCTTTCAAAGTACCACCGGAAACATGATACGAAAAAGCAAGTACATCAGAGCCTATGTCCTACGCTGGTCTTAAAAGTACCACCAGAAACAGGATACGAAAAAGCAAGTATATCATACCGTGGGTCCTATGCTGGTCTTGAAAGCACCACCAGAAAAAGGATACGAAAAAGAAAGTGCAACATAGCCTGTGTCCTATGCTGGT
>NC_090751.1:95310522-95325522 GCF_036898095.1 Palaemon carinicauda | reverse complement strand
GTTACGACAGTGGCGAATGTCTTGGGTGAATGCTTATTTTGATTGGACTGCTGCTCGATTCAGTTGTGTTTGAATGCTGGATTTTACTTATTTAATCATTTTTCGACCAGCGTGGAAGTTATTATATATTTTAACAGCAGGCCGTGATTCCTCCTTTGGAGAGAAGATTTATGTGAATTTGATTATTGACGACCTGGCTTGTTTAAGGAATTTGATACGACTGCTCTTGGGATTGATCGCTTGTTGATGACCTGGATTGCGTTAATGAACCTGATTTGATTGTTCTTGTGCTATAAAATTATGACGATGATGATGATGATAGTGCTGATATAGACTGCCAATCAAGTGATGCAGGTGTAGCAGATTGCCACAAAATTATGTCTGCCACCGATTGTTGCGTCTGCCAGAGTTGTGGCATTGGCCTGGAAGGATTATTGGCCCTTGTGTGGACAAAGAGGTCCACACACAAACAAATATTGGGTTTGGTGTGCGGGTAATTTTAAGTTTGTTAGGGTTTTAACAGGAATGGTGTTACGGTTTTTTTTGGTATATTTATTAAGCTAATGATTTGTTTTAAGTGTAATTATTTTGGTTGTGGATGGTTGTTATGTTAAGCTTATTTTGAATGCAGAATTTTTTGGTTTTAGTTTTAAGAAATATAGTTGTAAGGTTATGTTTTGTTTATTTCGTCCTTTTTGTCTAAGAGTCTGGTTGTAGATTACGTAAGGGGAAAGTTTGTTTTGTGGAGACCATTGTCAGTAAGTGTGATTCAGGGTGTGGGGCTTGTTTTTTTAAACATCCCGCCACATTATTTTAGCGCCCGAACAGGGACTGCCGAGGTGGGATAGAAGCTGGACTGTTGGACGAAGGACGGAATTAGGATTAAGGTTGATGAAAAATGGAGGAGCAATTAAGGGTTTTGAGGGAGGAATTGCGGCTGAGTAAGGAGCGTGAGGAGAGGTTGCTAGTAGAGAATGAGAGGTTGAACTGGGAGAATGCGGCGATGCAGAAGGAGCTTAGGGAGTTAAAGGGAACTGTAGAGAAAGTGGAAGAATGTTTTGAGATGAGGATGAAAGAGAATGAGGAACGAATGGAGAACCGATTGGAAGATATGATGGGGCAAGTCATGGGGATGATGAAAACTATAATGGGTGAAGGTGCAGTCGGAGGAGTGTCCTCAGCTTCGGGTAATGGGTTGGTAGTGGATGAGAAGGCTAAGGTTAGTGATAATGGGAAAGGAAGTGATAGTGATAGTAATAGTGATAGTGAGATTGAAGATAAGGGAATTAGGCATAGTAAGGATGAACAAAAATGTAATAGGAAGAATAAGAAAGGTAAAAGTGATGTAAAGAAAGAGAAGAAAAAGTGTCAGGATGATAGCAAGGATGATCGTGAATGGGTGAAAGTGGTAAGTAAGAAAAAGGGTAAGAAGGGAATGGTTAAGGATAGGAATTTAAGTGTGGAAGTGGATTCATTATATTCAAATGAGGAAGAAGGTAACAAGGGAGTAGACAGTGATGATAGCAGTGAGAATGAACGTGATGTGTGTAAGACTGTGTTTATGAGAGAGGTACCTCGGTGTGAAAGGTTCAATGAGCATAGCAGTAGGGATGTATATGATTTTTTCAAGGAGTATGAGAGGTATTGTCAGGATAAGTATGGTGATAGTAAAAGAGTTTGGGCTAGGGAGTTAGGAGAATATTTGACTGGGTATTTGTTGACGATGTATGGAGTGATAATGAGTGTAGGGGACGTTGATTATGAAAGTGTGAAAACGAGAATAATTGAGCAGGTAAAACGTATGAAAGGGAGTGTTAAGTATAAGCGTAAGAATGATTTTGATGAAGCACGGATGAATGCAGGAGAAGCGATATCAATGTACGTATGTAGGTTGGAAACTTTACCTAGGAAGAAGTATGGGGATGAAGGTATAAATGAGAATAAGGAGTTAATGAGGAAGTTTTTGGCTACTGTACCCGAGAATGTTGCTGAGTTTGTTAATTTGAAACGGAAGGAGAAAATGAGGTGGACGAAAGAAAGATTGACATGGGATGATATTTTAGAGATAGTTTAGGATTACGAGTTGGATAGGTGTATGAAAGAAAGTAAATCTGTGAGTGTAAGAACTGGAATGGAGGAAAGTGTGCCAGAATTTGTTAGTTTTAGAGATGCTGTTATGAGAGGACCGATGAGGATAGCTGATAGTGTAGTAGATAGGAGTGTTAGGGCGAGTAATGTGGGAATACCTGTAAGGACAAATGAAGGGTTTAGGCAAGGGAATCAGGTTTGGAGGGATAGGAGTGTTAGTGCGCATCGAGGTATGTCAGATAGTCGTGTCCGTAATGAAAAGTGTTATAGGTGTGGAAAGGAAGGTCATAAGAAGAATGAATGTAGATGGGCTCTAGGTGCTTGTTTTGGATGTGGTGAGGTAGGGCATAGAATTAGCGAGTGCAAGAAAGAGAAAGGGGTAAAATGTTATCGGTGTGGTATGACAGGGCACATAGCGAGTGGATGTCGGAGTAATCGTACAAATGTGATTTGCGGTAATTGTGGTAAGGATGGTCATTATGCTAGAATGTGCAAGGAGCCACGGGGTAAGTGTACTGAATGTGGTGCAGATGGGCATGTAGCTAGGGTATGTAGGAAGAAGGGAGTAAATCAGCCAGGATGTTCGGGAAACTAGAGTGTAAGAGGGTTCAGCTGGGTGAGTCCTCCTGTGTGTGTGGAAGAAATAGGATTAATGTTTGTGAGAATGGGATGAATAATTGGTTGGAAATGAGCAAGTATGAATCTAGTATGCATGAGAAGTTACGGCTGGAAAATAAACAATTAGTGTTAGTTGAATATAGGAAAAAGAGGCGTTTGAAAGTTTTAAGTGAGGATAAAGTGCAAGGGAAATTTATAGGTATAGGTAAGAATACGAATAAGTATGAGAAGGGTGTAAATGTACAAGTGATTGTGTAGGATAAATGTATTAATACAGATGAAACGTGGCTGAGTATGAATGATACTTATAGTGTGTGTGGCTTTTCGTTAGATGATGTAAAAGAAAAAATGAATAACGCAAGAATGAGAGACAGGAGAATGGTAAGTAGCATGAATGAATCTTTTACTAAAGTTGAGAATGTTTTTGATGAAATGGATGAACTGTTTACAGAAATGAGTGTAATTATAGGGCCAGATGAGAACGAGGTCGATATGATTGTACATGATATATTAGATGATAGGGATTTAGATAGGAATAGTGTTAATGTAGCAAATGATTGTGATAAGGAAGAAGTGAATGAAAGAGTATATGGAGGCCCAGTTACTCGGAGTAGAGATCCCGTTCAAGATTGCGACTGGGTTATGAAAAAAATAATGTAAGTGTTGTGTGAGAAGGATTTGGCAAAGTAAGGGGGGAGGAATGTGGAGGATTTATTTTTGCTTTATTTTAATTTTTGTTTTTGCCAAATCCTGTGAGAGAGAGAGAGAGAGAGAGAGAGAGAGAGAGAGAGAGAGAGAGAGAGAGAGAGAGATATTGTGTTAGCGAGCGAAAGTAGTTATGTTAACGATCGTTTGTGGTGAGAAAGACTGTTGGTATAAATGAGATTGTTTGTTTATGTTTTAGTTAGGTTACGACAGTGGCGAATGTCTTGGGTGAATGCTTATTTTGATTGGACTGCTGCTCGATTCAGTTGTGTTTGAATGCTGGATTTTACTTATTTAATCATTTTTCGACCAGCGTGGAAGTTATTATATATTTTAACAGCAGGCCGTGATTCCTCCTTTGGAGAGAAGATTTATGTGAATTTGATTATTGACGACCTGGCTTGTTTAAGGAATTTGATACGACTGCTCTTGGGATTGATCGCTTGTTGATGACCTGGATTGCGTTAATGAACCTGATTTGATTGTTCTTGTGCTATAAAATTATGACGATGATGATGATGATAGTGCTGATATAGACTGCCAATCAAGTGATGCAGGTGTAGCAGATTGCCACAAAATTATCTGTCTGCCACCGATTGTTGCGTCTGCCAGAGTTGTGGCATTGGCCTGGAAGGATTATTGGCCCTTGTGTGGACAAAGAGGTCCACACACAAACAAATATTGGGTTTGGTGTGCGGGTAATTTTAAGTTTGTTAGGGTTTTAACAGGAATGGTGTTACGGTTTTTTTTTTTTTTGGTATATTTATTAAGCTAATGATTTGTTTTAAGTGTAATTATTTTGGTTGTGGATGGTTGTTATGTTAAGCTTATTTTGAATGCAGAATTTTTTTCTAATTAATGTTTATTTTGTGTTAAGTTAAGATTGTATTACTGAGTTGTGATTATTTTTTGGTTATGGAATATGGTTGGTGATTTTTAGTATTAAGTGTTTGGTTTTAGTGTTAGGAAATATAGTTTTAAGGTTATGTTTAGTTTTTTTTACCTTCTGTTAAAGAGTCTGGTTTTAGATAACGTAAGGGGAAAGTTTGTGTTGAGGAGACAATTGTCTGTTTAGTGTGATTCAAGGGTGTGGGGGTAGTTTGTGCAACATCCCGCCACAGCGTATGTAGGTCACACAAACGAAAGTTGATTATGACATGCTGCATATGTTTCATACACGATCGTAAACTGTAACTGTATTGCTTTTCATTATCGCTCTCTCTCTCTCTCTCTCTCTCTCTCTCTCTCTCTCTCTCTCTCTCTCTCTCTGCAAGCTTGTTATCACATGCTTTATACCGTTTAAATTTGGTTTCATTCTTGCTCTGAACTATATGTATATAAGCTCGTTGTCTTGTTGAATAGACAGAGTTACATTTAACCCAACAGCTACCTCGCACAATTGGAGCTGGTCACTCCGGTGTCGCCAATTGTGCGAGGTGGCTGTTAGGTAATAACAGAGAGCCGATATTAATGCAACTGTCTATTCAAGAAGACAACGAGCTAATGTACCGTTACAATTTACGAGTGCGTATGAAACACGTGCGGTACAACATCTAGGAACAATAGGCTTTTTCATTTGTAATGATATAGGGTATTGTGCAGCATCCTATCACAAAAAGCCTTCGACGCCTCTGAAATTAATTGGGAAATTAGTACAGAAGACAGGATGGTTTATCAAGGGAAACTTAAATGGGCGATCAGTTTTTATTTTTGTCGATGTTTATTAAACATAATCAGTGACCCCATATAGAAATAAGCAGAAGAAGAAGAAGAAGAAAAAGAAGAAAAAGACCAAACATAATGGTTTTAATGTAATAAGATGCAAAATAGCCTATATTTCTCTATAAACGGTTATTTTCCATATAAGCATTGAAGTATCATCATTGTTACTAAATAAAGTAACAAATGGTTTAGAGAAACTCCTCTAACCTATGTAATAAAGAGAAAGCGCCTGGAGATATATATATATATATATATATATATATATATATATATATATATATATATATATATATATATATATATATATATATATATATATTGCTCTGACCCTCCTTGGTACTAGCTTGGGTGGAGAGTGAGCTTGGGCACTGATCATGTCTATGGCCAGTCTCTAGGGCATTGTCCTGCCATTCATGGACGTTGAAATGTTGAAAATAATATCTTTTGCCAGAAGCAGTTTAAAAACGTCAGATATTTCACATAGCTCAAAGTGTAATAATAAAAATAAAAAAAAACAGCGAATCCCAAGTCTTGCTTTGTTCCCTCATTCTGTAAAGTGGAGTTTGAAGGACTCCTGCCGTATTTGTCTTCCCAGCAACTGTAAAAGTGGAAGGACACTCCAACAAAATTGCCTTTCACATGGCGCAATAGCAGGACCTCAATTAGGAACCAGAAATGGATTCGACTTGAATATGGCTGGGAGTGGGTGACCAAACTTTCCTTCTGGTTCAAATAGCGTCCATTGTACTCGCCATTAATTGTTTTCACGTCTGTGGAATTTATGCGTGTGCTCCAAGTTATAGTATGACTCTCAGTTATTTATCGAATTTAATTCTGTTGTTAGACTTTTTCTGAGCTTGTTTAATGCCTCTAAATTGTATATTTATCTAATGTTCATCTATTATATAAGAAGGAGCAATAATTACTAATCTAATATCGAGAGTTATCAAGTTAGAAATACCTCGTAGCAACATACTATTTGTATATATCAGTTTCTAGATTTTTTTTCTAGAATATTTTGACGCAACTAATCTGTATATTTATTCATTTTCCATCTATTATATAAAAAAGGTGATATTTGATCTAATTTCTAAAATTATTCTAAAATGAAAGAAATGATGCACAAATAATCCATAATATATAATAAAGAGCAAGTGCCTAGCTGTATTTAAGAATATATATATATATATATATATATATATATATATATATATATATATATATATATATATATATATATATATATATATATTTCTTTCCGGTCATGATGAGCGGTATAGCCAGACCTATCACTACTTGGTCTCTCCCCATCCTTCGGAAAGGGCGAGAGGAAGTAGTCATACTATGGTGAAAAAGGCTGTAGTTAGGGAGAGGAGGTGGCAAGAATTGAATTTGTATGTGTCTGCGCATATCTAGATATTTATCTGTAATTTTTGACGGGCCGTGTACTCTAATTATGCATATTTGGGTATCAGGAAAACTGCCCCTCGGACAACTGCCCTCCGGACAACTGCCCCCCGGACAACTGCCCCCTGACATCTACCCCCGGGACAACTGCCCCCGTAGGACAACTGCCCCCGTAGGAAAACTGCCCCCGGGACAATTGCCCTTGTAAAACCACTGGACAATGGTGTAAAAAATAAAAATACATAATATCTATTAAAACCAATGTTTTGTTATTGTTAATGAAAAATACATGATTTAAAAAAATACATATTTTAAAAAGATAACATCATATACGAAAATTTGTACATAGATGGGTTGCAGAAATATTGAAAAGGGATTTAAATACTAGAATTTTAAGTTGTGGGCTATGTATCTCAAAAATTCCAATACATCGTGGTTCTCAAATTCTAGCACAGATTTTGCTATTTGTATGCTAGAATCCTGATGGCGTTTTTTTTGTAAACATCTGTTTGACTATACAGAATTAGCCAATTGGCGATAGCTTTCGAAAATAAACTATAACTCGTACGACTGATTAGACATAATCCTTCTTACTTTATTATTTTTTTTTGTAAACATTTGTTTGACTATACAGAATTAGCCAATTGGCGATAGCTTTCGAAAATAAACTATAAATCGTACTACCGATTACCTAATTAGGAAATAACTACATAAATGGTAACAAATTTAGGAAAAAATACAATTATTTGTTTAATGACCTAATATGTAATTGAAAAGAATATCTTCGTAAATTGTTACTAAAAAGTAATTACGTAAATGGCAATATGGGGGCAATTTTCCGGGGGGCAGTAGTCCTACGGGGGCAATTGTCCTGGGGGCAGTTGTCGGGGGGCAACAGTCCGGGGGGCAGTTGTCTCGGGGGCAGTTGTCCTAGATCCGCATATTTGACGTGCATAGCAAAGAGATAGAGTTAAGTATTAATATACATTTGTACACATTATACATTATTCGAGTAGAATCATTCACAGCATATTTTTTTCAAAAGTTTCATACTCCTACAAATATATCATTCGGAAACTTACATTTTTTTGTAAAAAATTTATATCAATAAAATTCTAATCTCCTTTTTTAAGATTAAATGGCTCCTAACAGAAAAATTACCAGCCATTGCCCCTTTATATGTTTAGATAATTATTACCAGATTTAAATTTAACACATCGATATTAAAAGATTTTTATTGTTTTACTGAAAATGATAACCATACATTATCATCATTATCATCATCATCTCCTCCTAAGCCTATTAAAGCAAAGGGCTTCGGTTAGATTTCGCTAGTCGTCTCTATCCTGAGCTTTTAAGTCAATACTTCTCCATTCATCATCATCTACTTCGCGCTTCATATTCCTATCAAATGAATTTCCAGTGAACAATGGAGTACTCCAAGGGAATGTGTTGCCACCGATGTTGTTGTTGTTAAACAAACATTCAAGGATTCATTATTAAAATCTATCTAAATTTTCTATCGATTTTTTTGTCTTATTTATTTATGTATCTATCTATTTATGTATCTATGTATACATAATCTGTTTAATTTCGTCAAAGAAATTCACCTTTTTTTTTTTTAATAGGAAAATTTTTTTTTGTCTAGAAATCTCTGAATATTTATCTATCTATCTATCAATCTATCTATCCGTAATGTGTTTTACTTCAAGAAATGTAACCTTTTTATCTTGGGATAATGGAACATTTGTATGTCTATCTCTATCTCACTATCTGTAAAGAAAATCTCTATGGAAAATCTCTGAGGAAATCCAGAAACCTACATTAAGCCTATTATTTATTTAAACACACGTGATTTCCCATGAGAACGGAGCGCCAAAAGGTCGCACATGATAATGTGAAAAGGGACAACATCCATACATATGCATAGACACTTAAGAGGTTTAAAGGTCCCTCATGAATGGCAGAGGCAAGGGGCAGTGACAGTGCTTATATCAAGCAAAACAGTGCCCTAAGAGGTTTAAAGGTCACTCATGAATGGCAGAGCCAAGGGACAGTGACATTGCCTATATCAAGCAGAACAATGCCATAGCGACTGACCATATATACATATGATGAGCGCCCAAGTCCCCTCTCCACCCAAGGAGGGCCAGGCAATGGCTTCTGATGACTCAGAAGATAGCCCTATAGCCTCTCATAAGGATGGTGGGGTAGCAGCGGCCAAAGAAAGTAACGAGGTTGAGCGGGACTCGAACACCAGTCTGGCGTTCACCAGTCAGGAACGTTACTACATCGGCCACCGCAACCTTTCTCCGGATAAAAAACAAAAAACAGACCGTGAAATTACATTTTCTGAGAAAGGAAGGAATTGTGAACATATCTGTTTGTGATGGGAATTTCAAACTCCCACTAGATATCAGAAAGACTGAAGATGTTAAGGCTTTCGAGAGGATGTCCAGTTAACATTTACAGAAATAAAGACTTGTTTTCTGCAGTATAAAGTTTTTGCAGTTATTTATTTACACTTTTTTATTGTTAGTACAGAGTAAAATGGATATAATTCTTAACGACTCTCAAGTTAACATTTACGAAAATATTATTTTCTACAGTGTAAAGTTTTCCAAGTTATTAATATGCATATTTTCGTTATTAGTACATGGTAAAATTTAAGACTAGTCTATAATAAGTTCAGTTAATATTTACAAAAAAAAAAAAAAAAAAAAAAAAAATATCTACACTACAGTGTAGAGTTTTTCCAATTTCTTATTCTTTTTCATTGTTAGTGCATTTATCATCTCCTCCTCCTACATCTATCGACACGAAAGGCCTCGGTTAGATTTCCCCAGACATCTCTATCTTGAGCTTTTAAGTCAAAACTTCCCCATTCATCATCATCTACTTCGCTCTTCATAGTCTTCAGCCATCTAGATCTGGGTCTTCCAACTCTTTTAGTGTCTTGTAGAGCCCAGTTCAACGTTTGGTGAACTAATGTCTCTTAGGAGTACGAAGAGCATTCCCAAACCATCTCCATCTACCCCTCACCATGATCTCATCCATATATTAATATATCTCTTAAATTCACTTAAAATTAACAAAAGAAAAAAAATATTTTCTATATAGTTTTTATGTTGAACAGGCTGACATAAGTCTTTTTCTAGTTTAAATATGAAATATCTGTTTTAATGCTGTTAATGTTTTTTAGAATATTTCATTTTTAATTGTTCATTACTTATCTCGTTTGTTTATTTAATTATTTCCTTTCCTCTCTGGGATATTTTTCTCTGTTGGAGCCCTTGGGCTTATAGCATCTTGTTTTTGCAACTAGGGTTGAAGCGTAGCTAGTAATAACAACAACAATAACAATTTCAGAAAAATTTCATAATTCCATAACAATTTCATAACTACTTCATAATTTCATAACAATTTCATAATAATTTAGTAATAATCTAATAATAATTTGGTAATAATTTAATAATTTAGTAATAATTAATTAATAATTAATAAATTTAGTATAAAAACCAACTACCATCTTGCACAATCCCAGAATACCGCTCTATATATTTCCACCCAATTTAAGCCCCGATTTGCCATCGTCTTCGACTATTCAGTTGAACAATAAGAAGACGCAAATAACGAATGGCGTCTTGCCTTAACAAACACAACAGACGAATGCTTTTCCTCTCGCCAGCACAATAGCTTGTGACTGTCTTAACGCTTACTTCCCAGCTCGCGAGCTTAATGGAGCGCGATAAGTGAGGTTTAGTTTATCGGTAGAAGCTGAAGCCTCTTTATACGCGAAAGCCGGGACTCGGGACTTAGCGGTGTGAAGAAAGGTTGCTTATCCGGAATATGTTAAAAAGGTGCCATTTCAAGAGGTCTTCTTCCCAAACCAGATAATGTTTTTTTATTGTTCCTTTTGGAGAATAGACAGGGTAAGTTGTTGTAGTAGTAGTAGTAGTAGTAGTAGTAGTAGTAGTCGTAGTAGTAGTACTAGATTGCTAATTGATCTTGAACCAATCGGTCTTTTTATTTGAACAAATAATTCTCATTTTTCTGTTTTGGTTATTAATTTTTTTATGTATTGCAAATTTGAATTAATGTATTTCAGTGATTCTTTTTTTATGTATTGCAAAGTCAAATTAATGTTTATATTTATTCATATTTTTACTTTTCCTTGGTGAAAATATGTTTTCATTATGTAAAATATAGAGAAAATTTAGTAAATGTATATGCATGTATATATCTGTATGTATATATATATATATATATATATATATATATATATATATATATATATATATATATATATATATATATATATATATATACATATACATACATATATATATATATATATATATATATATATATATATATATATATATATATATATAAATTATTTATACATATATATATATATATGTATATATATATATATATATATATATATATATATATATATATATATATATATATATATATATATAATCATATATATATTATATACACATGTACGTATGTAATATATATATATTTATATACATGATATATATACATATATATATATATATATATATATATATATATATATATATATATATATATATATATATATATATATATATATATATATATAGACACAGACAATTGCTTATTATTATATAGGGAAGACTCAAATAGCATCTGCTTATGGTTATGAAAAATATAGACAAAATATTTCATTCGCCCTCCCAAAAATGGAAATAGATTCATCGCTATTAGCGGTGAATAAAACTTTTGAAAAAAAAAAAAAAAAAAAAAACTGGCCCCGCAATTAAAAACTTTGAGTTCTGTTTTGTGGATCACTAAAAGTAATTTTTTGTTTTCCTCGATGTAGTTTTTTTTTCAATACGTATTATCATTCTTATTATCGTGAATACAAAATAGTTTGTAATTAATTATTACAGAACAAGGGTTCAACGTGTTACAGATATTTTTTTTCTATTTATGCTCAGAGACAAATGTTTTAGAATTTAAAGATATAAACTATATTTTATAAATATTTTTGGTGATTAAGCGTTGTTACAGAACACGTTTAAAGTGCTATTTTTTTTTATTATTAATGTTTGAAGAGGAAATAAACTCTTTTCAGACGTATTTTGTGTGATTATTGTTACAGAGACAAATGTTATTGTTGCAAAAAAGTAAACTATATTTCAGAAATGTTTTATGTGATTAAGTGTTGTTACAGAACAGGTGTTTAAAGTGTTATTTCATTTTAGTGTTTGAAGAGACCATGGTTATATAGAATTGAAGAAAAGAAACTTTATTTTAAGAAATATTCTATATGATTAAGTGCTGTTACAGAACAGGTAGTAAACGTATTACATATTTACCTCTTTGACGAAGTTTGAAGGGGGCTATGTTTTCGCCCTGTTTGTGTGTGTGTTTGTGAACAGCTTCCTGACCACAATTTTAATAGTAGAGTAATGAAACTTGCAAGGATTAACTTATATAAACAGCAGGAAATTATTAAAATTTGGAAGGTCAAGGTCATAATCTTTGAATATAATTGAATATAATTTCGATCCTGTTTTTCCATTTATAATTTTTCGGACAATTGATCGTAAAGAAAAAAATTATTAGATTTAATTACTTTACAAATTCTCTAAAAAAAATAAGTAAATATAATATGGATTCTGTTTTTTAATTTCTTTAAAACTTAGGTCGAATTTTATAAAAGAGAAGAGTGAATGATTAAGAAAAGATATTGAAAAGGAAAATGTAAAGGAATCGTGTTTGCATACAGGTAAATACTGGGAAGGATATTTCAATGAATTTGCATCTTAAGTTAATGGAGTAATCTAGCGTTAGTCACTTACAATACCTCTCTCTCTCTCTCTCTCTCTCTCTCTCTCTCTCTCTCTCTCTCTCTCTCTCTCTCTCTCTCTCTCTCTCTCTCTCATACGCACATATACATACACACTTTTTCTTTCTCTTTTGATCTCTCCTTTTAACACTCACTCTCTCACTTTTATTTCTCCATCTCTCTCTCTCTCTCTCTCTCTCTCTCTCTCTCTCTCTCTCTCTCTCTCTCTCTCCTCCTTATCTCTCTCTTCGAATGAAGTCCATCCTCATGTTGTCCCCTCTCCCTCTCAGGATCTTCTTACTGTCTTTCTTCACAACTATACCACTCCCCCCGTCCCCAGCGATACCCCCCCCCCAAACCCAACCCCGTCCCCAGGGCTAAGAAAGGTGAAGCCCCCCTACCAGCATCTAGGGCTTCTAAAGACGAAATCCTCGGACAACCTCCTGAGGGCACGCGAGATAAATGGAACGCTAGGACAGGGATCTTCCTTATTTTTAGAGCAAAGAATTAGGACCTTTATCCTTCAAAAACTCCTTCTAGTGTCTTAATTTATCTTTAATGGATGTTTTCCTCATCCTGTTTCACACGGGGTAAAATTCTTCGTAATTAATTATTTAGAGAATGTCATAGATTATAATGAATGTTAATTGTCAAATTCATAATGTCGTAGCAGTTTGAAAGTAAGTCTTTAACTTTTTAACTAGAAAGCATTTATATCGTTAGTATTTTCTATGTCATGTGTTTGTGGTTATACTGTATGCATGTGCATATATGCATGTATATGTATATATACTGTATATATATATATTATATATATATATTGGTTGTATAAAAGTGTATAGTGTGTATATATATATATATATATATATATATATATATATATATATATATATATATATATATGTATATATATATGTATGTATGTATATGTAAACATATATATATATATATATATATATATATATATATATATATATATATATATAAATATATATATATATATATATATATATATATATATATATATATATATATATATATAAATAGATAGATAGATAGATATATAGATAGATAGATAGATAGATATATATGTATATGTAAACATATATATATATATATATATATATATATATATATATATATATATATATATTTATATATATGTTTATATATGTGTGTGTATAGTGTGTATAGGTACATATGTATACAAATACATACGTAAATGTATGTATGAGTATATATACATGCATACATATACGAAGTCTGTATTTGACAGTACTTTAGCTCTACCGATCAAAAGCAACCTCCAATTGAAAGAATTATTAGAACAATATAATTGTAGACTTCAGTATATAGGTATCATAAGTCTGTGCTTATGCCTATACACATTATATTACTAAGTATTAGGCAATATTCTGAATAGATAGATAGCGATAGAGATAGAGATAGAGATAGAATGTAGGCAGAGATAGAGATATAGAGATAAAAGGTAGGCCTTATAAAAACAAAACACAGTTTAGTGTTGCTCTTTTTAGGGAGAAATATTAAATCTTGGTGGATAGTTTGAGAAACCTTTAAACTATCATTTTATCTTGGAATACTAGATGTTGATCTATCTCTCTCTCTCTCTCTCTCTCTCTCTCTCTCTCTCTCTCTCTCTCTCTCTCTCTCTCTCCCCTCACACACACACACACACACACACACACACACACATAAAATCACTTCATACTAAATTTTGTATTTATTCCTGTGCTTTTTTCATCACAGACGATTAGGTGATATTCAATATTTCAACTTTGCTTTTAATATTCTCTCTCTCTCTCTCTCTCTCTCTCTCTCTCTCTCTCTCTCTCTCTCTCTCTCTCTCTCTCTCTCTCTCTCTCACGTAAAATCACTTCATACTAAATTTTGTATTCATTCGTGTGCTCTTTTCTTCAGAAACGATTAGTGATATTCAGTATTTCAACTTTGCTTTGAATCTCTCTCTCTCTCTCTCTGTCTCTCTCTCTCTCTCTCTCTCTCTCTCTCTCTCTCTCTCTCTCTCTCTCTCTCCTCTCTCTCTCTCTCCTCTCTCTCTATTCCTTCCCCTATAATGACTCGCAGCAGGAGACTCCCACTAGATGAATCAAAGGCAGGGGTCCACAAACGTTGAATCACTCCCTTTTTGGAGAAAGGACGCTCTGTGGAGTGGATGCGGTGAGCTTCGTCTCAGGCTCCAGTCTTCAGGTGAAGCTAGTTCTTCATGGAATGCGCTCTCCTCTGCTGATAATTTTACATTTTTGTGCGGCTTTGTTTATTTTTTATAAATTTCTCTGGCTTTCCATAAACTGTAGTTAGGTTCAAACCGTTCTTACTAGAAATAATTGGTCCCTTTGGTAGGACTTGGTTTATTTTTTAAATTCCTCTTGTTTTTTCCAAAAACTATAATTAGGTTTAAACCTTTCTTGCTAGAAATATTTGCTGGCTTTTGTATGACTTGGCTTATTTTCTAAATTTCTATTGTTTCTACAAACTGAAGTTAGGTTTAAACCTTTATTACTAGAAATAATTGGTCCCTTTAGTAGGACTTAGTTTATTTTCTAAATTTCTCTTGCTTTTCCACAAACTGAAGT